>NC_134500.1:20377593-20567593 GCF_040206685.1 Ascaphus truei
CAGGAGCCTTATTTACTTTAATTTTATCAAGCCACCTATGAACTTCTACCTCAGTTAACCAATTGTTCAGTAATATAGAGGTTGTGGCTTCCTCCTGCGGAACTACAATTGAAATTGATTCTTCCCTGGTAAACACAGAGGCAAATAATTTGTTTAATACCTCTGCTTTATCCATAGCTCAAATAATCTGCCTGCCCATCTCACATTGAAAGGGTCCTATATTTTCTTTTCTAATTTTCTTATTATTAAGGTACTTAAAGAACTTTTTAGGGTTGATCTTACTTTATATTGCAATCCTTTTTTCATGATCCTTTTTTGCTAATTTATTTACCCTTTTGAAATTGTTGTTACATTCCTTATAATTCTGATATGATGCCTCAACCCAATTCAACACTAGCATAACAAAAGAAGAGTTATCAGTATTCTGTAACTAGTGCGTAGATAACTTCAAACTAAATGCTACATTTGTACTATGCATTGCATACAGGACGAATCTGACCTGACTAAAACATGTCATTTATAAAAGTCTCGCTGGTGCAAAACCACGTGTCAAAGAAAAGTCCTATTAAAATACTGGCATTTCTTTCTTTGTGTGTGTGCTGTTGGTTTATACCAGCATTGTACAGACATGGGAGAAATAGCTCCCACTGTTTTCACTTCTAAGTTTAGCAACCTGGGCCACAAGTCTAGCAAAAAATAGCTAGCTTGTGTGGTGCTAATGGCCTGATGTACAGACACAGAACAAATGAAGCTGGTGTTCTCATGTGACGAACCTCTGGGATGAAATGCTGAGATATGGACGGGTACTCAGTGTGGCCTACTGGTTCAGAACATAACACTTGGAATAGGGAAGGAAATATAAACACATACTGTAGTCCAGAAACCGTAGCCAGCGAAAACACTCTTTGCATACCTGAAGTCCAATAATAATGATAAGCTGGGAGCATATCAATCAAAAATGGACTTGCTTGAATGTTGACACGTCCACGTGAAGAGTCCCTTTCCCAAGGTTCATAGTAGATAGATGCATAATGAGAGGATAACAGAGCACTACTTGTAGACATCAAAACACCGTTTGGTAGGGTGACACCTTCATATCCATTTCATGTCCATTTTCATATGACCATTAAAATAATAACTTAATTTTTTATGGTATGCGCACTTTTCTTATTTTTTTTTCATTGTTTTGATGTCTACAAGTAGTGCTCTGTTATCCTCTCCTTATTCACAGGTTTAGCAGGTAGGGTTACTCCAAGCTTTATCTTACATCAAAGTTCAAATTCTGGATTGTCACAAATGATCTTGCACAATAAGACAAGATTCAGCCAGTTCAGACCATGTTCAAATCCCAGTCTTGGCTCCTTGTGACCTTGAGCAAGTAAGTTTGACCCATATTTTCCAAGAGGTGCTGGATAAGACACCGTCGATTACTGGAAGAAACATATAGTCTATACCAGGGGTGCTCAGCTCCAGTCTTCATGACCTCTCCCCCCCTCCCCCCAACAGGTCAGCTTTTAAGGCTATCACAGCTTCAGCACTAGTAGCTCAATCAGTGGCTCAGTCTAGCTACCTGTGCTGAAGCAGGGATATCCTGAAAACCTGACCTGTTGAGGAGTCTTGAGGACTGGAGGTGAACACCACTGGTCTATACAACTTCATGGGCACAAAGTGTACCTTCCGGTGCTGGAAAGGGTCCGAATGGTATATAGCACCTCTTCGTAACCATGACCTTTCATCCCCCCGGTGCTCCAGGCACCAACAATTAGAACGTGAGCTCAGCGAAGAAAGCGCATCCTATTACAACACTCATATTAGGTGGCAAGCAATTGGCTCTAATGCATTTTGACAGAACTATCTGGCCACTCAAATGCATTTGGAGTCTGCTGCCCTGGCCAGATGCACCTAGCACTGAAGGCTTTATTCTGATACTTGTTGACTTGCATCAAGCCTTCAAATTCCATCTTACAGCAAAGGGCCAAGTGAATGTGCCTCGTTATATCATGATATGATCAATGGGTGCACGCAGGAGACTGTAGGCTTGTAGCTTAGTGCCGTCATGATGTCACAGCGACATGTGACACTGAGTTGTCATGGCTTAAATTGCCAACCCCCCAAAAATTGCTGCTATCGCCTAGTCAGCCTTGTGGGAAATCCGCCCCAGGGTGCATGAGTACATTATGTGGGTCACTTTTCTGGATTGCATTGTTACAAACCAAAATACATTCTTAGTACTGGAGTCTTTCAATTACCCCCCTGTGTACAAGCATCACGTTGTGTGTCATTATACCTCTCCCCACTGGGACCGGATTAAAGTGTTGAAGGGTCAGCGGTTGCAGATGAAGCTAACACTGTATAATTGTCACTTGGTGTTGGAAAGAAACAGCATTGGGGTTTTTATATAATAATTTCCCATGAGAAGTCTGATCCCACGTGTCATTTTTTGTGTTTCTCTGCATTGTACTGCACATGATCTGATCCCCAATCATGAAACTGTAGGGGATATGAAGGCTGTTATAATGGAAGGCTTTTCTAAGAGCGGGATGAGCAGCAGAAGACAGGATTTATCTCCCAGGGAAATATTACTCCCCTGCTATAAATGAGCTTGCTGAGCCATAAAGAAAATATTAAGTATATGAAGCGGTTTCCAGCATCTAACGGACCTTCTAAGAGAAGGTCTACCTTGAAGTGTGCGCAAACCAGTCTTGTACCTAGTCAATAATGATATATGGGTATGAAATGCACTAAATAAGGGAACTTCAACTAAATAAATGTTATAAGATGCTTACATGCTAAAGTACAAGGATAAAACAGCAGCCGGTTATAATGACCTTGTTTTCATCAAGGCAATTCATGTTGAAAGATGTCTTCTCTACTGTGTGCTCATTTGCATGTCATTACCCAGAATCCTTGGCTGCAGTGGTATGGTAATAGATAATGGGGAAAGGCATGCCTGAGATATGAATGTGCTCACAAGGAGTACTTTTATTTGCTGTACATATGTGACTGTGAGAGATCTAAATTCCTCATGCAAGACGCATGTTCATTGAAAGTGTTGGACCCCTAATTTATTTGGCAGCTTCATATTAAACTGTTTTTTTTTTACACATTTCATATAAAATGACAAGTGCAGCCCTATCTATTTGCATGTGATTCCCATACTTACTAACCTGTAATATCATATCCATTAGATTGTGTGCGTTGCCCACACAAGCTGCCTTGTAATATACAAAATAAACAACAGCAGAGGAGTTCCCCAGAGCAGGGGTGCGCAATTTTTAAGTCTGCGCCCCCCTGTCGGCTCTCCACCTCCCCTCTTACCGGTTCTGCGGTGTCTTCTGACGTCACAACGTCATGTGACGTCGTGTTGCCATGGCAACGCTTCGCCAGAAGCCTCCGGGGAGCAGGTAAGTGAGTTACAGAGGCCTCGTGCGCGCTCCCTGGAATTGAATTAATTGAAATGCTTTGGGGAAGGGCGTGGGGCCTCTGTAACCACCACGCCCCCCCAGAAAATCTCACGCCCCCCCGTTTGCGCACCCATGGTATAGAGCAGGGATGCTCAACTCCAGTCCTCAAGTTCTCCTCCCCCAATAGGTTAGGTTTTCGGGATATCTCTGCTTCAGCACAGGTGGCTCAATCAGATTTGGAGTGACAGGTTCCAGCAGCTATTATTATTGCAGAGCCACTGAATGAGAAAGCTCCCATATGGGACCTACAAACTAATGACGGTGTCATTCAGGGCCCTTCACCTGGCGGCCTGTGGGCAAACTGTGGCTTCCGAAGGGCCTCGGACTCTCCGCTCCTGCTAAGTATCCTTCCACCCTCCCTGTGTCTGTGAAATAAAACCCCTCCTCCTAACCTCGTCAAAGTGCCAACTCTACACAAATAATTTCAAAAATGATTTCAAAAACACAGATTTGATTTTTTTAGCATCGATACCCAAGAGTTACCCCAAGACACCTATCACTGTCACCCGTTCACTTTGGTCCCATGTGGGGCTGTACTTTCAGGCTTACGAGAGTCAGATATGTACATACTGTATTCTTCCTATGGCGCCGAGTGTACGTTTGAGGGCTTAAACATGATCTTATAATCAAAGTACCCCCTATAAAAGGGGTCACACCTGTGGGTACTGCTTTAAAGGGGTACTTTGATCACTCGGATTTCATTATAAAACTATTCTGTCTACCTGGTAGCACCTCCCCCCTATCCAGGGTCTTTAAAAGAGCAATCCACGCTGTTTTTTTTCGTTCTTTTTTCATTTTGTTTAATACAGGATTGAAGCGGGGTCTCCGGTGCTGAACACCCATTCATTTCAGCTCTGGGACCCCCTGCTTCCAGACATACCTCTGAAGGGGATGCTTGTATCGCCTGCAGTTTTCTGTAATTTAAAGCCCCGGTAATGTGGACCAATAGGAAGCGGCACCGGGTAACGTCCCAGCTTCTTATTGGCCCGCAAGGCTTGGGAGCTTTGGAAATCAGCCATAATGTGAACTCTGGAGTGTAAGCAGGGGGACACGGAGCTGAAATTAATGGGGTTCAGCAGAAATTAATGTTGTTCACCCCCTGCTTCAATCCTATATTAAAAAAAGGGCTTGGCTTGCCTCTTTAAGGGCGTTTATAATTTCAATATATTATCTACAATGTAACTATGTAATATAGGTCTTTGAGCTGACTCGGCTGCCAATACAGATCTATCTCTGTGTATTGTATGCAATGAAGACGCATTGAGCCCTTCCTATACCCTTATTTCTGGGCTAGGTTTAACTGAATTCATGGCATTGGGTAGAGATTTGACTCCCTTGCATATTCAGAAACACATACACCTGCATTTCCATGGATAATTACGGCCACATTTAAATATCCACTAAACGCAACAGATGGACACAGGACCAGCGCGTTGACATTACTTGGGGTGGCAGTGGGCTCAATCAGTGACTGACACCAAGGATCATTTGCAAGCTGATTTAGAATTGAAAGCTGGAGTTCAGTAGTACAGTTCAAAAGAGAAAATTGTATTGTATGTCTTTAATGTACATGGCGCTTCACAGTAATGAAAACAAACAGGCAGCAGACACTTTTGTTTTAACTTGATTTGGTGCATGGTACAATGACAGATTGGCGGAAGACTTCTAAATCAGAATGCGTTGTGTGTTCTGTGTAGCAACAAAGGAGGGAGAGGGAGTGGTGGTATGATACCTTTTATTGGACCAACAAGTAGCTAGTTATATTACAAGCTTTCCAACATCTCAGCGTCCTTCATCAGGCTGACCCTGAGAGCTTCGAAAGCTTGTAACATAACTACTTGTTGATTCAATAAAAAGTATCATACCCCTACTCCCTCCTTTGTTACTACATGGAAGGACCAACACGGCTCACCACCCTTCTTTGCTTGTCTGTTGTATAAACAGTGCCAGTTTAGGTTTAATTATTGTAAATATGGATAGTGTGATAATTTTTCCCCTCGAAGACAAATGCTCTCGCAATCACGAAATAAAAGTTGGTTAACTGAAATATAGCAACGAAGTGCAGGGTTACACATTTAGCAAAAAGTAACAGTATATAGTGACCATGTGTGGGTGAATCTACATATGCAGATATTTGTATACCATTGAATATATATCAGTCTTTCTATGTTTACACTATGTCTATCTATATTAATAGTAGATTTCATTGTTTCACACAATATATTTTTTTTGTTTTAAAGCAGCAGTCCATGCAATTGCCATTTTTTTCTTTAAGAGATCTCTTCTTGCCCTTCCCGAAGAGGTTTTTATTATTAAAATCTGATGCTTTGTTCAGGAGATATAAGGTTAAAATAAGGCTCTCCCCCAGGGCCCTGTGTAGTTTAATAACTTCAGAAGCTAAAGATTAAGAAAATCATACTTTTTTTAACACTAAAAAAAAATAAAGCGACAGAGCTGGACATGCTCAGGGGGCAAAGATACTAACATTATATGAGTTAAACTCATAAAAGCTTGTGTGAGTTTTGCTGCTGTGTGAGCAAGTTTCATAGATAACAAATAATACATACATTATTATTATTATAAACGTCTAAAAGCTGTATTTCTCTGTACGAAACTAGAGTATCGCCAAAACTTTTTCCAATATGAAAATTACGCGGAAATATTGTTTTTGTAACATTTTCAACATATTAAAGTTGACTAAAAGTTATTACTAAAATTGCAAGCTAGAAGGTTTCAGATCCCAGCGCCAAAACTCCTTCACATGATCTTGTAATACCCAAATATCTTGCAAAACAAAATAGCAAATATGGTTATTTCTAATCCCCAGGGGGCGGAAATTCTATAGTATTACAATTTTAATTTATGTTGAATACCCTAATATCTAGCACAAAATGGGCATTCAAGGATCACTGGCTAACAGGAACTCAATAACTTTGCAATTTACCTTGCGCTTTTTATAATATCTAATATATGGGATTCTATAACTGGGTCTCTCAGTGCTGTAACAGAGGGTGTATACAGTACCGTGATGTCCTCTGGCATTTTTTAAAGTCCCCTTTGACACACCCAGTTTTTTTCCAATCCCAGTTGCAATAGCAACAGTACACGAAACTCCTATTGTGACTAGCCACACACATGAAACTAGATTATTAAGGGAACTGCTTCTTTTACTATCCCATATAACACAAAAGGAAAAATATTTTTTTGATAACCCTACTTATCTTAAACAAAAACGTTGGGAAACGTTATACCAATTATAAAGAGCAATGTACAAATGCGTTTTCACAGCTCCTGAGAACAGGACTTCCTGGCTGCTAATGGCACTCGGCATAAATCCCTGTAGTCTTATTACACACCTGTGACATGCTGGTTTTGTTACTACAGGACACACCTTCTCCTTCTGTGTTATTCCACTCAATGAAGCAGCAGAGAATGACTCACGGTGACAAGCCACCACTGCCCAAGCAATGCTCTTCCTGCCGCAATTAATAATGAATGCTAATTAGTTTCGCCGTCTTTGTTATCTGCTGTTGGCAAGATGATACACCAGTCAGACACATTATAGACTTTAGGTATTTAGGTCAAAACTGCTTCTATGTAGGCACAGGCTGCGGTGCCAAAGAGATACAGAACAGGGCTGGTCTTTCCATGATATCAATTATTAGTATACAGCTAAAGACAAAAAGCCCCAGTGCTACATCCAATATGACAAATGATATAGTTAAATACTCATCCATCTGAGAACTTAACTATATTATTTGTCATATTTTGTAGCGGATTTCCCATTAGGCCCAATAGGCCTAGGGAGGTAAATTCTGGGGTGGCTAAATTCCCCCCCTATATACAGAGAATATTTGGCCGCGACCAAAACACTGCTGGCGTTCCGCCACCGGGACATGTCGCTGCAGGACAGCTCGCCTCTGGACAAGCCAGGTCTGCTGCGCACGACCGCTCCGACATGCCAGGTCTCATAAGTACATACAGGCATACCCCGGTTTAAGGACACTCACTTTAAGTACACTCACGAGTAAGGACATCTCGCTCAATAGGCAAACGGCAGCTCACGCATGCGCCTGTCAGCACATCCTGCACAGCAATACCGACTCCCTACATGTACCGAAGCTGTGCGCAAGCGGGGAAACTATAGAGCCCGTTACAAATGCGTTATTTATATCAGTTATGCACATATATGACGATTGCAGTACAGTTCATGCATCGATAAGTGGGGAAAAGGCAGTGCTTCACTTTAAGTACATTTTCGCTTTACATACATGCTCCGGTCCCATGGTGTACATTAATGCAGGGTATGCCTGTATTTAAATGTGGACAGGCAGGTCTTGGCAGTGTCGCAGTTCCGTGCAGGACATATAAACCTGCACTTATCAGACCTGGATAGTGGAAGCAGGCGGTCAGGCGCGGGACAGACATTGCGGCAAAATGTCCCGGTGGCGTTTTGGCCACTGCCAAACATCCTAGACCGTATACAGAGTCCCCGCTCTCTTCCTCACTGATTGCCGGGGGAGAGTGTGGGTCCTCTGTAAAGTTCCCACTTCCTTCGTGCCTCCATCCTCCCTCTGCGTCGTGGCGTCAAATGACGCTGCGACATCACATTGCGACACGTTGCCATGGCAACGTGACAGCACATGATGTTGCATTGTCATGGAAACACGGCGTCACGTGACATCACGACGCTGAAGGAGGGCGGCACGAAGGAGGATGTGGCCCTAAGGTAAGTGTCTATGGTCGGCAGATTTTTAAATCCGCCACGGGTCATATTGGATGTTTGTCTCTAGTCATAATACACAAGGTCACAATCCCCGTAGCACTCCCTGTGACACAAATACTGTCCATATGATGTGGTGGGTTTGGGTTCTGAGCCTGCAGGGACTGTGTGTGTATATCCATTATTAGGACTGAAGCGCCTCGTATGTGAGGCCCAGGACTGCTGCCCCTTCTGCCTTCTCCCAAAAAGCAGCCCTGACTCATGCAGGAAATTAGAGAAAGCAAAAAAGGAGCCGCCGCAGTTTATACCAAGCTCTAAGTTCTGCAGAAACACTGCATTCATTCAGAGGCGTTCTCACCTTGCTGCTTCACCCAGTGGGAAAAAGTATAAACATGTACAGTACAGTATGGGAGTCGGAGCAAATACAATGCTGGCTTTTTCTTTAACCAGAGGTCCCTGGCTCCTGTCTTGCCTCATCTCTTTCTCTCTGTGACTTGGTGGCGTGACGCTTTCTCTGCCAGACGAGAGACTGCACCTTTCCCTAGTGACAGTCCCCACACTGCAAACTCATGCATAAAAGCCACCATAGTGTGACACACCGACCCCTCACTGTCGCTTGCCAAATACTACGGCCCCCATTCACTATGCCGTGAAGCTGTCTTTCCTGTGCTAGCAAAGAGTTCAGCGCCATTCCAATGAATGGGACTGAAGTCTTCTCCAGCGTGGGGTAGACGGATGGTTTAGAGATCTTAGAGAGTTATTTACTAAGGTCTGTTGCTGGTTAACGCGCCTGATGCCGCGTTGACTGCCATTCAAGGCAATGGGTGTTAATGCCAGATCAGGTGTGTTAACCCGCAACAGGCCTTATTAAATAATCCTTTGAGGGGGCAGAGCAGCTAAAAAATCTTCCTAGAGTTATATAATAGAATACAAACAGCAAGTATATCAAGAATCAAAGAGAAATATACAATACAATCACATGTTTATTACATGTTAATTACGCCAACTTTTCCATCACAGGGAACCGTCAGTAGATTTAAGCAGGTGAAAACATTAGTCTACTAATCTAATCCTAGCCTTTCATAAGACTAAGGCCGTGATTATACCAGAAGTCGCCGGCGATGCCGCGTGGCTGGGAAACAAACCGCTGAAATCCGCTGATGCTTTACATACCAGCGCGCCGCGTGGAGCCGCAGGGCGGCAGTCTCCTGAAGAGATTCGCAAAATTGTTTTCTTGACGCGACGGCCGCGTGACGTGAGCGGTTCAGCCAATGAGGGCGAACCGCTCACGGCCACGCCTCCGCCACGCCTCCAAGCCGCCTCTGCTACTTTCTCTCCTGTCTCCCCTGTATAACCAAGATGCTGCTCGGCGGCAGCACAGGGTGACGTCACAGGATAGAGCTGCCGCCCTGCCGCTCTTGGTATAAATCGAAGCCTAAGAGCTAAAGTCTATTACAATTCAGCGAATGACCCCCTTCACTCCTTATTGTCTAAGGCAGGGGTGGCCAACTCCAGGCCTCAAGTACCACCAACAGGACAGGTTTTAAGGCTATCAATGACTGAGCCACTGATTGAGCCACCTCTGCTGAAGCAGGGATATCCTTAAAACCTGACCTGTTGGTGGCCCTTGAGGACTGGAGTTGACCACCCCTGGTCTAAGGCATCATCTACTTAGAGAATCAAAAACAGAGGGTAGTGAGTACCACTACTAGTTTTCTACAAACCCACAGTATCACTACTTTTGAAAATATATATACAACTTTAGAGTTTTGTAAAAAGGGGTTTTACTTGTAGAAAGACTCAGCTCCTCTCTGCTGCCACAGCACATATGCCATATAACCCTCGCGTAAAATCAGATCACGGTAGCTCAACACTGTTCATCAAGCACAGTACCACTACTTGTTTAACCCTGTGTGTTCCAGGTAATCTTTACCATTGTGCTTCCCCCCTCCCTCCCCTCCTATTTACTTCCTCCTGTATTGTTTCAGTTTTCACACACACAATGCACCACCGGTGACTGCAAATTCATGCAAACGAGGAAATGATGAAACACAGAAAGGATCCAGGTATAAAGGGAGCTGGACAGAGAGACGTCACTTCAAATAAAAAATAAAAAAGAATGAAAACCTCTTAGATCCCCAGATTTGTTATATGATTTCCTGCATATAATGTTTGCATGAATCATTCTGCAGGAGGTAAATAATGTAATAAAGTTGAGCACCTCTTAAGACGTATTGCTCATAAACAAATGAAGAGTGATGTCATTCCCTATGTGTACTATCATTCATAAATTCTAATATTTCTTCTTTCAAAGTATAATCATAGTGATGATATGCAATCGCAGGGGCTGGTGTATCAAGGCAGAAGTGGTGCTATCCATATGTATCAAAGAAAACAATTCCCATTGAAATGAAGAGGACTTGTTTCTTTGATCTGTCTGGAACAGTGTTTTTACACCAGCATTGCCCAACTATAGCCCTGCTAGACATGCCCCCCCACACTGTGACAGTGTCATCATGTAATGCAGTGATCAAGCGATAAGATACAACAGGTTGCTTTAGATAACACACTGAACAATTCTGAGTTGTTCCCCAACAAAGCAAATAGTTTCACATGTTTGCTTAGAAATTCTGCACACAACATTTGCTTCTAATTCAACATATGTGTTTATGCAAAAAAAAAAAATAGGAATAATATTTAGCCTGGGCAGAAAATAGTTGACAAACACTTGTGTGGATGCAAATGATGAAACCCAATACATTGCAGATCCCTGTATGGGGTTAATGATATACTACCGTACAGGGCACATGAGTTTACAGCACAGTGTGTGAGAGATCGGTGTAGAAAAAACATCCATAAAAGTGACCAGATCTACAGAATAAAAACGGAGTCACTCCAGGGTACAAGAGACGAGCTCTTTAGGGCATATGTGTCAAGGATAAAGTGGAGCAAAACCATATGTGTGAAAGAAAAGAATCCTATTGATTTCAACGTGGACTTTTTGACTTTGATACATATGGCAGTTATTTTGCCCCAGACTTGCTCCCCTTGATACACAAGCCCAATGCAAATTTTGTTGCAAAGTTGGGGCAAATAATTTGCACCATATGTATAACAAAATAAAATAAGTCCAGTTGAAATCAATGGGGTTGTTGCTGTTGTTGATACATATGTTGCCCCAGAATGGCTGCACTTGATACATCACCCCCATAAGATGAAGCTGCTTTACCTACCATTGTGCAGGCTCTAACCCCCTACAGCTCAGCCAGCAGGACTCTGATCGGATGTCTTTGCACTTTCTTCTCCTTCTCCCTAATTTGTATCCTGCCCCCAGGTTTGTAGGAAGGGTCCTCACAGGAGAGGGATGGGACAGGGACAGTGTGCAGAGGAGGCTGGGTGTGGGTGGGGGGCTCCTCTCACTGGCAGGCTTGCAGTCCCACTTTCCAGTCTCTGTCCCCTGTGGGATGCTGAAGTTACACTGCAGGCTGCAGCTAGGTTCTCTCCCTCTCTCCTCTCTCTCTCTCCCGGTCATGCGATTTACAAGGAGATCCAATGCACCAGCCAGGGCTATCCCTGTCCATAAATGGCAAACACTCAGCTTTGCTCTGGCCAATCACCGCTTGGCTCTCTTAAACGTCACGACTCCCTTGGGGAATTCTACAGGCGAGGATCTGCGCCGCAAGGGCTTCTGGGTGTTGTAGTTTTTTTCGGTTGATGTAGTCCCATGTTAGGGCAGGGGACATTGTACAGGGATAATAGGGACAGGCAGGGTCATTTGTATCAAGGCAAATCTGGTCCACTTCTGAGGGGGAAGCGGGTGGGGGGGAAAGAGTCTGCACCATATGTATTAAAGGCAAATCCCACTAAAATAGTTATTTTTCTTTGATACATGTTGAGTGATGTCATTCCCTACATGTCATTCCCCTAATAATAATAATAATAATAATAATAATAATAATAGTTTCTCTTGTATATTACTGACATATGCAGAACATATCATTTTTTTGCAGGCATGAGTCCCTGCCCTGTGGAGCTTACAATCTATTTTTCGGTGCCTGAGGCACAGGGAGATAAAGTGACTTGCCCAAGGAGCTGATACCGTGATTGGAACCAGGCTGTCCTGCTTCAAGCTAAAGTCTGTAATATAGAGTGCGCTGGTGCGCGTGTGGGCGGGTTCCAGGTGTTGCGCATGCACGTGACACGCGCGTTTCATTTACATGTTGTAAGCAGTGGCGTGAGCCGCTAGGGGGGCATGGCTATAGACGTCACAGCGATAGCCGTGCTGTGATTGCCTTGGCATTGTCACGTAGCGCGACAGCAGTGTGAAAATATACATTTTCATATGTTTGCTGTGATTTGCCGCGTCACCGCGCACGGCGTGCGATCTATATTACACGCCTAAGTGTCATTGTTTTCAGAGCCAACTGTCCCCATCTCTAAGCTGCTCCTTCATCCCTAATGTGTGTGCCCCCTGTGCCTTGATGCACACACCCCATGGAGTATATAGCAAGGCAAAAATGGTGCAATTCTGGAGCAAAACAATTGCCACATACTGTGTGTATAAAAAAACCAACAAATTCTATTGATTTTAATAAGAATTTTGGTTTTGATAAATTTGGGGGAGAATGAAACCATCTATGGGTATTTATTGTTAAAGTCTTCCAGCTGCAAAACTCGGACAAATCTAATGCAATATACCCCCCCAGATTTATTAAGGGGAAATCCGTGAGATTTATACCTATGATAAATCTAGTGCAATTATTTCTTACCCCCGTTTTGCAGCTGGAAATTTCTAAAAAACAGCCCCTAGGATCCTGGGGGAATCAGAGTAATATATTCAGTGATCAAAGTGTGATAGCACAGGGGGTACTAAATATTACTAATACTTTTTTATTTTATTTTATTTTAAAAGTCTAAACTTGCTCAAGTGTTTTTTTTTATTTTAGGAAAATGGAATTCAGTTTTCTGCATGAATTATATTAATATATATACACACATAAAAGAAAAAAAAGAAGCGCAAGCTCCATAGCATAACTCTAACATAAATGGAATCAAGTTTAAAAGGAGACTGTCTCTAGGACCTGCAATCCAAGGAGGACTGTAAATAATAGCATGTCAGAGCTATATCTCTGTATAGGTGACGTCACCGATAGGAGTATGGTGTCAGTCCGGTACCGGTACACAAGGGGTATGCCGATGGAATATTCCTCCGAATAGGACCATCTCTGACAATGTGGAGCCGTAGTTGTAATCCACAGAATTATCAGTCTCGACTATGAACGGTTTACACGGCATACAAACAGAGGCTGTTAGGTTCCAAAGTAAGTCCAACTCCTCACACTGACTCAAACTCTCAGTGGTGACTTCAACACGTCAAAAAAACACCCGACGCGTTTCGTCAGCTGCGTTACTTCCTCAGGGGCTGATTGGCTGGTAAGAGTGATGCCTTTAAGTAGCCTTCTTTGCTAGGCAAACGTGTAACACAAATGAGAATTTTGCAACAATTATTAAATAAAATGACAGTGTCACAATTTTGTAGCTACTGGGGCTTAGAATTGCGCATGCTCAATTACCAGACAACCACACAGGTTTGTATGACGGAACAAGCACATTTACAGATAGTAGAAACTACTAATGTTTGGTAATTAATAGATAAAATATAAAAAAAACATAAAATATTGCATATATAAAGGAAACATAACCAATACTCTACTTTGAGTGCATAAAATATAGTAGTAATGTGCATATTAAGCAAGAAATTACATATAAAAGCATATGATTGCATAACTAAAATACATAAATTGTAGAAAATATGTAACATTATATCTGACTTGCTCAGAATCAATATACAGAGCATGCTTAAAATAAATAGATTCTGTAGACAATATTGAATACAAGTTGGAGTGATACTGTCATAGGGTGGTAACCTATCTATAATGATAGACCATATAAGAGTGACTATTAGGAATTGAATGTTGTAATATTACTTACTACAATTGAGGTTGATAGAATATCTGTCTAGCAGCAACAGGATGAGATGGAGGACTCAGATTACCAAAGGGAGATGAAATGAGTCGTGTGTACTAGGTCCAAAAATGAAATTGTGATATTGTGTATTAGACCAAGATACTGGTGTCTATGCACTCGTTTAGGCCAAGTGGTAATAATGTGCCTAAGCTGTAAATCCAGTATGATTCCCGAACACAGAGTGACTTGAACCTATCTCCTCCTAATTTGGAGGCGGAATAGATTCAATGCCTATAATTTTGAGTCCAGGGGGTTCATTGGAGTGGACAGATGCAAAGTGTCGGGGGACACTATGTGTAAGAACTCCCTTGAAGATGGCACGACAGTGTTCAAGGAAACTGACACACAGCGGCCATTTGGTTTGTCCAATATATTGATGATGGCAGGGACAGGAGAGAGCATACACATGTGTTGTTAGGCAGTTGATTGAGCTTTTTATGGGGTATGTGGACCCATTTGCGTGAGAAGAAAAGTGATTGTCAACCTTAATGTGTTTGCACATAATGCACCTGGACCTTCCACATTTATTGTTGCCATTGGGTACCAAGCAGTTATTCTCAGGTGTATCATGTTCTCCAAGTTTGCTAGGAGCATATGGGGGTGGCGGGAGGGGGCCGCCACGTTTTGCCAGTGGCAAAGGTATACTTGAATTGGGACACTGGGCAGGGTGTGCGGGAGGTGGGAGTAATTGATGTTATTCCTGCTAATGTGTTACTAGGTAATGATCTTGGAAAGATGGTTACCCAATATGAGACCGCTGTGACCCAACAAACCTAGGAACCCGTGGAACAATTCCAGGTACTGACGCACACTGGGGACCGGAAAGGGGTGACTGACAGGGGTTGTACAGAAGGGGGGGGGCTGTGGGGGCCTCCAGTACAATCCATCACCACCAACCATATGGTCGCAAAGGGTCCCGTGGAAGACACACGTGTAAGGATGACATTTTTAGGTGTAACAATCTCTCGTCTCTGCAGCGCCTTTCCGACTTCTTGAGCGAGTTCCTTCTCTATAGATTCTGCCTGCTGGCAGCTGCTCCTTCCATACCTGCCTTGTATGGATCAGATGCTGCTGTCTCTAGAGCTTGCTGCCCCAGAGTAGGGTTACCAGGTGTCCGGTTTTGTTCACATACTCTTTTTAGGGGCTGTGACATCGTCCAGGTGTATTTCTGACAAAAGGGTTGTTTTAGGCCCAGCTCTCTCTCGCAGGCCCCGAGTCAGGGGCATCTTCAGGATTGACAGGGGAGGGCAGGTGCCCTTCCCCCAGAGAGAAGTGCGGCTGGGGTGCATCCTGATTAGCTTCCTGTCTGTGTGAGATCTCTGCGGACAGTGAGAGAAGGAAAAATCACACTGAGGGTTAGGAAAGATGTGTGTGTGTGTGGTGTGTGTGGTGTGTGTGTAGGGGGATTGACTGTGCATGGGTCTTTAAATAGGCACTGTGTGTGTGTGTTTCTGTGTGTGTGTGTGTGTGTGTGTGCGTGCGTGCGTGCGTGCGTGCGTGTGTGTGTGTGTGTGTGTGTGTGTGTGTGTGTGTGTGTAGGGGAGCTGAACGCTGTGTGGAGGAAGAGTTCTGGACTCTGTGTGTATATCTGTGCAGGGGTCAGTGTCTATTTTGCGGTCACTGGAATAATCAAAAACAAATCATCTCTGCAGCACCTTCTGACTCTTCTTGTGCAAGATCAACATCTACACATTCTGCCTGTTCTAGAACAGGGTTCTCTAGAGCAGGGGAGCTCAATCTTTCTTCCCTGTGACCCCCAGCCATCTGTCCCCCTCTCCTCGCCCCCCCTCCCTGCTTACCTTGGTTCTGATGTCCTGGCGTCATGTTGTCACATTGCCACTGCAACGCGACGTCGCATGACCCCGTGGCGTCATTTCACGCCGTGTTGTCATGACGACGCATCACCAGGAGGGTCTGAACCAAGGTAAGAAGAAGTTTACAGAGGCCTTGCAGCTCCCCCGGCATTAATTTAAATGCCTCGGGAAGCATGAGGAGCCTCTGTTAAACCCTGCGCCCCCCGCAGCGAATCCCCCCCACTTTGCGCACCCCTGCTCTAGAGTAGCACCTGCTCATTCCACCCCTGACTCATATGGATCAGATGCTGAGCAATGTTACCAGATGATCGTTTTTATTCACACATTCTTTAAGGGGCGGTGACATCGTATGGGTCGATTTCTCACAAATAGGTTGTTTCGGCCGGGCTCTCAAGCAGGCCCTGGGTCAGGGGCATATATAGGATTGACAGGGAGGGCACAGGTGGCCTCCTCCCAGAGAGAAGTGCAGCCAGGCTGCGTCCAAATTGCCTTCTTGCCTGTGTGAGATCTCTGCCGAGGGAGAGACGGAAAAATCACAGAGGGTAAGTCTGTATGTAGGGGTAGGACTGTGCTTGGGTGTTTGAATGGGGACTGTGTGTGAAGGAGCGAGGTGTGTGTGTGGGGGGGGGGGGGGGGGGAGAGGCTGAACTGTGTGTGGAGTTTTGTAATGTAAATTGTTGATTTCAAGGAGAATATTCAGCAAATCCAACAAATATCTCAAATGCAACATGCACATGTGCCCTGGCCTCCCATCACTTGTCCCAACTGGCCCTTGTTAGAATAAACTGAACTCACATCTCTCGGTGCCTCCATTGGTCATCAGGATGTTATTGATGATGTTACAAGGAAATTCTCCTCCTCCATTGCTCCATGCTGAGAAATGAATAACAACCTCCTGGCTTCAGCATTTATAGCTCCCCAACACTCAGTGTATTATGATGTCCTGATGTGCTCAAGTGACCTCACAATGCTGTTGTCAGCTGCCTAGCTTTCTAAGGATAAACAGAACCGTTCAATATTGGATATGAGTAGTGTTTATTAGTAAAATGAAAATAGATATACCTTTTAATATAGTAGGTAATAAACATACAAAGGATTAAAAAAATACAGAAATATGAACTATAAAAAATATAAATAAGTAAGTGAACGGTTGCGTGGATTAATAATAACTGTGAAGCAGAGTTAGGTTAGTACCTACAGTCCGTAGAAAAGTTAGGTCGTCTCTTATGCTGGTTAGTGAGTGTCCATAGGATGTAGTTCGTCCAATAAAATAGATTCTATCTCAGGAAGTCGCTGCTGTTCAATCCAATCAGCAAAAAAGTAACAATGTATCTGTAAAAGAGCGCAAAGCAGCCTCCAGTAGTGCATTAAAGCAGCAGTCCAAGCTGCTGTATTAATTTTTTTTATATATATATATGTGTACACTTGTTCCCCTTTAATATGTGCATTAATACAATCCACACAATGATAAGTAATTAGGTAAGCTGCCGATCGATCCGTTCTCCTGTGATCGATTGGCGAAGATTCGGCTCGGGGTTTCACTAAATGGCTGTCAGTGCAGCAGAAGAGGACCAAAGATGCAAAGTTCTGTGGGGAAGATCATGTGACCAGGCAGTGACTAGATACAATTGGTGCACTGCTAGAGAGAGGGCAAGTCTCAAAAAGGGGTGTGCCAGAGCCTAGTTCAGAAGAGGAAGGGGATGTGACTTTGTAAATGGTTTCTATAGAAACAAAAAATGCTTGTTACATTATAATACATTAAAAATGTAATTTAGAGTGGTTGTTTTTTTTTAAATGCTACACGTATTTTCTCATAGTACTGAACTGATTTATTTAAAAAAAAAAAAAAAAAAACACGTAGGATATTGCTCGATCTGCAGCTTTAAAACATTTATTAAACACATAAAATAACAAGTCACACTCACATGTGTAAGCCAGGGCCGCCGACAGCTTTTATGGGGCCCATGACAGATTGTTGACTGGGGCCCCCAGGTTGACGTGGGGGGAAGGGAGAGGAGGTGAAAGTGCCCGACCTCTACATAGTTACCAACATTACGAAAAGTTTTCCAAGGACAACCATAAGAGCTCAGTGTGATGCGCTACGGCGGGCGCCAGGGAAAATTAATAAAATAATAAATAGCAATAGTGCCGACCAGAGGGAAAAAAAACCATGATTTGTAACAACATTAACAAAATATATACCTCTAGCTAATTTACCCTGCATCATTCTCTCTCCATCACTCACTGCCCCCCACACACATAGCTTCTAATCCCTCCTGCACATACCTCCTCACCCTGCTGGGCCCCCTCCCTGTATCCTGAAAAGTTCACTCAATCCTAAGGATACTAAATACATGGTCCTTAGGGACCTTATTATATTGTTATGTGTTAATTCATCTTCTTTCTGTTTTTCCAGGAAGATTTACTTGTGACAGTTTTTGCAGGGAATCCTGTCATGTAGCATTACATTACCATCCTCTCTCTACCAACAGGAGTGCAGGGCTACTCAAAGACATCACAAGCTGAGTTCAATATACACGTCTTCTGGTCCAATTAACCAATTAACTACATGTTCCTTCAACTACACATTTATACCCATAGAGCAACAGTGAGTTCTATGCGCTCAGTTGGGCGCATATATAGGGGCTTTATTTACTGTAGTAAGATTGATTTTTTTTTATTGTTTATGTGTCAACATTTCCATGCTAAAATGTAATACACATCTTCTCATGTCCATTGTATCTATGAAGAATTCATACAGGATTGAAGCAGGGGGTCTACACAGCTGAACCCTATTAATTTCAGCTCTGGGCACCCCTGCTTCTAGAGATACTTACCTCCGTAGGTGGTGCCAGTATCCTGTAAGCAGAGAAACTGTGATCCTTAAGCTAATGGCGGAGTTTAAATGTCCCGAGTGCCAATAGGAAGCGTGACATCATACGGTGCGGCTTCCTATTGGCCCACGTGACCAGGACCTTTAAACTCTGCAGAGATACCGGCACTCCCTAGGGAGATAAGTATCTCTGGCGACACGGTGTCCTCTGAGCTGAAATTATTCTTATTCTTGGATACAGAAAGACATAAAATGGCGTGCATAATTGATTTAGAAAATATCCCTACATTATCAATTATTTCTAACTTTAAGAAGCGTGATCATTCAAACAGTGACTAGTTTTATTCTATGCTCTTTCTGGAAAGACATTATAATTAAAAAATAATATTTTTATTCTTTTATTAAAAGAAAAAAAGTCTAGGCAACCGCCATTGCATTCTCAAAAACGTTCTGTTCTACTTGAAACCACAAAAATGTCAAAATAAAAAATAGAGCCTAATTTGATTTTAGCGGTAAGCTTGTGCAGCTTTTGGTATTTCTGTTAATAGATATTGTTTCAAGCAGCAGTACGTGTTTTTTTTTTACACAGGTTTGAAGCAGGGGGTCTCCACAGCTGAACTGCATTAATTTCAGCTCTGTGGATCCCTTGCTTCCTGGGAATTCTTACATCTGCAGGGGCTGCCAGTATCTCTGCTCAGTTTAAATGCCCCGCATCACATGGGCCAATAGGAAGCCACAAGGGATGACGTCACGGCTTCCTGTTGACTCGCAGGACAGTCGTATCTGCTACCGGCACCTCCTTCCGAGGTAAGTCGTTCGAGAAGCAGGGAGTCCCTGGAGCTGAAATGAACGCGGTTAAACTCCGGAGACCCCTGTTCAAACCTATTACAAAAAAAAAGTGCTGCCTACAGGCCTTGTTGGATTATCCCAGCATGTCTTGGGAAAGTTATCCCAAAAATGCATTTATTTCGTACATGAAACAAGTGTTTTCTATTCTCTGGCCCACGTTTTACAGCAGATATAAATGGGATAGCCATGTATTGATTATATTTTCAGACCAACGCATTTTTTATTTAATGTATGAAAGTAGCTGTTTCCCCCCCCCCCAAAAAAAGACTTTGTGGCAAAAAAAGCGCAGATCCACGCGGTCTGCATGGCAAGCCCCATTGAAGTGAATGGGCGGATCGTCACTTTCGAACTGTCTGACACTCCCCAAGTCACAAGCTGGGGCAGACAGAGCAAACTTGGAGTAAAATACTTTGATACTGTACATACTGTAGATGCACGATGAAAATGCCTGGGTTTAGCACCTAAATTACATTAAAACTTGGTGCATGCTATATGTATCAAATAAAAATTGGGGCAATCTGGGGCAATCTGGGGCAAAAGCATTGCTCCTTCTGTATCCAAGAAATACATTCCACTGAAAGCAATGAGATACAGTATTTGTCTTTGAGATATATGGTGCAATGGTTTGAAAGTAGATTAGAACGCAGCAATAGAATACATTTTGTGTTGCTATCGAAAACCTGTTTCAGGAAATGCATCCGGCAGCCACTAACAGGTTAAAATCAGAACGCCATAGACAGATCTAAATCTGTAACTTCTAAGGCAAGAGGTCAAAACTATTGTAGACAGTGATATAATTATAATCTGAGGCTAAACATAATAGCCTTCTCTTGTTTTCTTAGTATAAAAATAACATTTGGAGAGAGCTGCTTTCTTCAGGGAAAACAGTACATTTGGACAGAATTCTAGATTAAAAAGCAGGAAATCTGCCCAAATGTTTTGTTGACTCGGTCGGAACACGGTAGATTAATTGGGAGTGATGTCTCAAGGCAAATTTGGAGCAAAAATTGATGCAAATTGCGTCACTTTGCTCTTTGCGTCAATGTATCAAGTTCCAAGTTTTCAGCGTCTGTGATTTGGGGAGTGTTATTAGGAGGAGTTAAGGAGGAGTTACATGATGCACAGGTTATAACGAGACGTACCAATCTCTGCGTCTCACTTTTTTTTAATCTTGTATAACTATTTTCACGGGGAAAATAAGGAAGCTAATAAGGAGAGTCACGGGACTAGATTACCCATGGAATATAGCAATGATATTAATTTTGAGACCAGTTGAGGATTTGGAGGGGAATATGGCCAAAGCAGTTATAGCTGGACATTGGAAGCAAAATAACCCCCCGACATAACAGCTGTCATAAGTAAGCTAAACTACATAATGATGATAGAGTTACCAGTTTGATCCAGGACAGGAACACCAGATTTTTGACAATTTGGGAATGTGACCGGGATGTGAGTGAGCTGTGATCTCTAATGGAAGCATGGAATGGATGTAATGTATATAGAATTAAGATGTTATGGTATTTATAACAAAGTTTCTTGTATTTTGTACAGAAAAAGTATGGAAATGGACCCCTCCCCCTTCCTACCCCTCTTTATTTTGTTGTATCCCTTCCTCCCCCCTCCCTAATTATAATTTGTGAAAATCAATAAAAATATAAGTAAAAAAAAAAAAAAGTTAAATGTTCGTACAGTGGTGTGCATACAAGTGATTATCTTTAGGGGGACATCCCTTTTGCCTTCCATTTTGTTTTCTGATACATTATTACAATTACGCTTTGCACAGACCATATCAATTTGCTCTTACACTTATCATATTTGTGGCACCAAGTCGATCAACTTCATCCCTTTGTTTCCTGCTTATGTATTGCACGTGGAATAAATGATCCGCCAGTCTGAGGATCATATGGTTTACCGGGGTAAACTAAAACAATTACCTTATAAATACCTTTGTGCTATAAACATTACTGTAGTCTGACTCTCTTTGTCTGACCTGTGGCCACGTGTGGGGTGACGTATCCAGAAGGAGGACACAAGCTTGAGCGCTCCTTTTCTTCTTCAACACCAGCTGCCTGCCATCCAAATGCCTGCAAATTCCCAGTGCCCTATCTCCTGTGGTAATTGCTGCTAATAATCAAACTATCCCAACTTATGTGGTTGTTACAGTACAGCACAACTTTCTTAGATACAGATCTGTAGTGGTTGAGAAATATAGGGCCTCATGCAGTAAGCGTTGATAAGGGAAATATGGCCATGTTATAGCCAAAATTGGGTTTGAGATTCAGTAAGCGCCGAAAAGTGCTTCATATCGCCAGGTTTCGGAGCCGATAATTTGGTTATGGCCAGTCGCCTGCCGATAAGCCTGTTTTCGACACTGATCGCCACTTTTTTAAATCGGCTGGATTCAACAAAAAAAAACAGCTTATCGGGGCTGATCGGCACTACGAAATTGAGATGTTATGGCCGATTTCTCCCGCCAACTAAAGTTGGCAGTTTGGACGGGAGAACGATCGCTAAGGCTGCCGGAACGGCACTTAGAAAAAAAACATCTTCTGTACATCAATGGAAGTCAATGGAGCGGGGACGTATAACAGTATAGTACTGTTTACGTTTCATTGCTCACAATACAAGGGGGATTTGCATTACAGTGTGGGGGCATTCCCTGCATTGTGTCACAGCTGATGTGTCTTATTTGCATAACATTCGACTTTTACATGTTTTCAGCATTTGCGGGTCACATTACTCATCATGTGATGATGTGGCAAGGGAAAATACTATACTACACTCTTAAAGGAGAACCTCACATCATATCACACATTTTACTCAACTCAGCGACAATTATTTACATGATGTCACACATGTCACACATGTCACTCATACACAGTATATTCATCTTCCTTTACATTACACAATGCTTGTAATGTGACACGCATCTTTAAACGTTCATGTACATCTGTCTTCTCATGTTTACATATACTTTTGGGTCCTCCCTATTTTCATGACGTCACTTATTGGACGCTCAATCACATTGCATGTTTACATTGTAACCGTTGCATTACAAGCACTTCAACCTAACTTATACACACATGTACAGTAATTCATCATTGGGACACCTTGTAAACTCATTCTATACCAACTATCCTCCTTACACAAATGCATGCATATGCACACGACTATTCATTGTTGCCAACATGTCACAATAACATGGATAATTACACATGTTACACAAAACTTTTCCCACGTCAATCTCAGCCTTTTTGTCTCATTACATGACTGACTCTTGCGTTCACAAGTGTTACATGCATTGCACATGCAACTATTTATTTGCAAGCAATCTTTGTACAAAGCTTCACGTCACATCATTGCCAAATATCATCATTCCCTGCAGAATACACACAACAAATACTTAGAACAACAAGTGCACACAGCTTGCCACAGAAGTACTTTATTATGTTAATGTAACACCTTGCATTTTACTATGTCACCTGACATCATCACATACCTATTTAAAGGACGCACATTACCTGCTCATTCACAGCTACTCATTTCAAAATGTTGAGATTGTTTAGGAGACGGAGGAACATTCTTTTCTATGACATGCTTGATGATGAAGACAATCATATAGGGCAAGGGAGGGACACACCGAGGGACAGTGACAGTGACGCGGATACGACAGGGACAGGGAGAGGGACAGGCCGAGGGACAGGTAGAGGGACAGGAGATCAGAGGAGAAGACAGAGGAGACAACTTGTGCCTCGTCCGCGTCTGTACAGGGAGAGAACCCTGTTAGATGGGATGAGTGAGGAGGAGATTGTAAGTCGCTATCGTTTGAGTTCAGCAGCAATCTTAGCTCTTTATGAGGAGATAAGGGGGGATTTAGATTTTTTCACAGCCAGAGGTCGTGCAGTCCCTGGGCTTGTTAAAATGCTGTGCTCATTACATTATCTTGCTTCCGCGTCATACCAGACAACTGTGGGCATAGTGGGCGGGGTCTCGCAATCTACATTCTCGCGGACCTTGACCCAGTTTCTCTATGCACTCAATAGACGCGCTAGGAATTATATTCATTTTCCTACAGAGGCGACAGAGTGGCTGGAAGTCAGGACTGGCTTTTATAATATAGCAGGGATACCATGTGTGCTGGGTGCAATCGATTGCACACATGTTGCTTTGATTGCACCTAGTCAGAGTGAGCATGTGTACCGCAATCGGAAGCACTACCATTCACTCAATGTACAGGTGGTATGTGATGCCACGATGAGGATAATGCATGTGGTACCCAAGTTCCCTGGTTCCAGTCACGATTCCTCTATCCTGAGGAACTCTTCAGTCTTCCATGCGTTCGAAGAGGGACATTTTGAACCTGGTTGGCTGCTGGGTGAGTACATATTTACATGTTCTAACACAAAACACATGTTGATTTAGGAATGTTGGCATTGTACAATTTGATCACTAATGTCAGCTTATGTGTGCTCCATTCATTATAGGTGACTCAGGATACGGAATTAGGCCGTGGCTCTTGACTCCGGTGCTAAACCCTCAAACTGAAGCAGAGGACAGGTACAATGCAGCCCATATATCTACAAGATCTGTTATAGAGAGGACATTTGGCCTACTCAAGACCAGGTTTAGGTGTCTGGACAGAACTGGTGGGGCTCTTCTATACAAGCCTCAAAAAGTGTCTGATATTATCCTTGCCTGTTGCATTTTGCACAATGTTGCACTCAGGCACAATGTACAGTCAGACCTAGCTGAGGCTTTGGTAGACGAGCATCCCACCCATGTAGCTGCTGAAAATGAACAAACAGCCAGTGGTGGCCAGACACGACAGAATCTCATCAATTCATTTTTTTCTTGTAAGTACAAACTCATATGTTCCTAGTACTACTTTTATAGTTTAATTATGTTATATTAACAATAATGTTTCTTTATATAACCTTCTGTTAGGACACAGATGAATATGGGTTGCACACCTTTCTTTTCTCTGCTGTGTGCACAAAGGGATGTGGCACCGGTATGTTATTGTTGCACAGGTTATATAATCCCTCTTCAATTGTACTTTAGTTGTGTGTATGTGAATACAACTTGGGTAACAAAGCAATAATATTTTAGCATTGTGTTATTCCTTATGCTAAGACAAAACACATATTATGCCCATAATCATTCATGCTTCTAGTATGCTTACATACAATGTTATTGGTGCAGTGTAACATGTACATCCATATGATGTGTACACCAGGCTGATTTACATTTTGAATGTCATGAAATATACATGGTGTTGTACATTTAACACCAAATACACACTTTGCTGTGTTGTTTACGGTACTGAAGATGGCATGTCAATGTTTGCAATTTATATATTGTTCCTTTGCATTATAGGTATATCTCCAGTATGACTGATCATGGTATGTATATTTGCTGACATCTCTCATAAGATGTGGCTACCTCAATCTTCCTATAATTATTGGAACTAAAAACCCAACATATTGGTTTAAACACAAATGTTACATATATGTACTTTCTGTATCATGTATATGCATTTAGCTACTCTTGAGCTTTCATGTGCATTGTATTACAAAATGATTACTCACATTTCATCACATTTTATGTATGTTTCCTTATAATTTCCATTAATGTAATATAGAGGTGGTTGGAGAAAAGGGGATAACTGTACTTATTTGTTTACTTACGGGAGCACATTCATCACTAGCATAGACACACTTTTTAAGACAACTGTTTGTGTCTCTATCAATTGGTGTAGGATCCATGTATAACACCGACAAATGATAACACCAGCTTTATTATGGTAGCTTATATCATCATATTGACTATACTATGTATTTCTAAACGATTAATAAACACAGTAAACTATAGTTAGTTAGGTTAATGAAATATACACAGAAACGTACTTCATAACATGATGGTGATGTCATATTCAGAACATCATGCATTGGAGGGGACCATAACATCTGGCCACTAACATTATTTGCTACAGTCCCAAACCATTTTATCTACATACCCATGTAACAAGAGATTTTAAAAATAAATGGCTACTTGGTTGTAAGTGTCCTTTACATTGGGAGAAGGAGTGGCTCACTGAGTAAAGACACACACTGGCACTGATAGTTTGAAGCAGGGGAGTCTGGTTCAATTCCCGGTGTGGGCTCCTTGTGACCTTGGCCAAGTCACTTTATCTCCCTGTGCCTCATGCGGCAAAAAAACATTTGTACGTTCCACGGGCCAGGGACCTCAGGCTGAAACATGTGTCTGTAAATCGCTGCGTACAACTAGCAGCCCTATACATGAACATGCTCATATTATTATTATTATTGTTACATAGTTTCGACAGTCATACGTTCCATTACATATTAGAATACACAAATGTGTTAGCAGAGTGGGAATGGTTGTTATATATAAAACACACCATGTCATAAAATGTTAGTAGTCATTAAAGAACACTCAATAAAAATTCATGAGGCACTCTTTTGCAACATCATTATGTTAATTAAGTGCTTATGCAATATAGGCATAAGGGTATCACATTTTTAATTGTTTGTTAATAAGCGCTGCAAGCAATATAAAATTAGTTCCATATGTAGTATAGTAGTCGGTGGCTCCTCCTCACAATCATCTCATATAAAGGTAGACTCTTCTGAAATCATACATTGATCCGATTGTATCTTCCCCGACATCTCTGAAATACAGCAAACACATGATGGTCAAAGATGGCACCTTACTAGATATGCATCCGTGACAACGCGTTACGCAGCTCTATATGATTGTGTAGATACACACGTCACTCACTTATATGTTAGAAGTAAAACTGTTCATCAGTATGTAATGTTTCTTTAAATTTGTAGCAGGCATAACTATGTATAAGAAGTGAACGTTGCCTGTATACTGAAAGATGTGCGCGCACATCTTTGTGTGCGCACGCACTTCACGCTTGGCTCCACTAACTGTTAGCGCATGCGCAAAACAAAGCGTACGTTGTGCGTTCAATACATGTTGAAAATACCAGTAAACATAACATCTTTATTTCAAATACAATGAAGACGAAACTACATTCGTTCTAAACGAGTACATCTGTATTCTTTTTAAACAGACGTGTTTGAACAGAAAGCACGGCCGATAACACAATGCGCAAATGCAATACGTGTGACGTCATGTTAAGCCAGCGTGAAACGCACGCTAACACTCCTCCCACTCAATTAACATTCGGCTAACGCCCAGGGTACGCCTACAAACACTGAGCCGCACGCATCACACACTGCAGTTACCGTTACTATAACAAAACATGACAGCCAATAGGCTTTGAGGCGCGCACGTCGCTTGGGGGCGGGACTTACATCACTAATCCTTTTTAAGGACGCCTTGGCCCATGACAAGGGTCCCACGTCATACGTGGTGGACCCGGTTTTCAATGTTGTAGATGTTGCATGATAACAAAACAGGTATGTGTTAGAGTAATGGTAAAATGTTGCTAATATGTTTAAAGGGATAGGAAAGTACGTATATTTATTCCGTCAGCAATGTGTACTACTCTTTCAGGTCCTACTATATTGTATTAGGAAACAATTTGTTTGTGATCGCTACATGTTATGCAGTCTGCAATGTTACGCTGTATCCACGCATTGAAAGTGAAAATGGTGGTTACAAAAAAAAAAAAAATTTAAACGCAGAGTCAACGCATAACGATTGTTATATTTACCATTCTTCTAGAATTAACTCTTCGCCTGGCTGCAACTGGTCGCTCCAGAAATGCAAGCCATTTTCATCCACGCTTAACCCAACCGCTGAATCCAGTATGGCACATATCTCCTCCAGGATGCGCTCATAGGAATCGCCACTGCTTTCTTCAAATAATTGGTCGGGAGGTAGGTTCATTTCTTCCGGTTCCCATTCCAATGCAATTTCAGCTGAAAGGCTTGGTACATAATCATAGTACTTTTGTTCTTGTACAATGTGGGTTTCAGGAATGGAGGCTGCAGATATTGCAGCACGTATCGATTCAAACGGATCAGTAGTAGCGGATACATTGCTATTGCCATTAGGAATAAATATGCCTTTCACGACAATATAAGTGCCGTCTTTCAGGATAAATTGTTTTTCCGGGGCAATCTTCCAGAAACCATAGGTGTGTTGTAGCTTATCCTGGTCACGTTCAAAAAAGTCATTACTTGATAAAGTGAATCTTATTGAGGAATTAAAATTCCGTGCATGCTTACGGTCTTGGTAATAAGGATATTTTGCTCGAATGAAATCATCGATTTGGCGTGTGCTTGCTTTCTGTCCGCGACTGTTCAAGATGGCTTCACAGATCATGTACTTATACCCTAAAAGGGGATTAATATTGTTAACGAATTCATCAGCCATGTCTGAGTAGCACAAAAGCTGTGTGCAGGTCTGTGTTATTTGCTCATCAAAATGAATGTGCTGAATGGCTAACAAACTCCTGTTTTTCCTTGTCAAGGTCAACAAAAGTAACTACTTTGACTCCTTATTTCAAACGCCAATTGGATTTGTTTGTCTAATTGGGTTAACAGTTGTGGTTCGTGATATGGGACTGTGGGAGAAACATTTCTCCTTCTTTTATCTCGTTTGTGAAAAACATCCCTAGACTGTGAATGCGTTCACATAGTGTTTTTTTGAAAACTAACAAAGACCAGTGTGTGAAAATATTTCTTAGCCAGGCATATCAGTAAAAACACACCTGCAAAAAGAAATGTTTTTTCCCCGCTTACATTTCTGTGTGTATGTGAAAGTCTGGTTAACTCCCTGTCTGCATGAGTTTAAATACGTGTGTATATATATATATATATATATATATATATATATATATATATATAAATATATCTCTTATAAAAATATATATATATTTATATATAATATTTTATTTTTTTTTATATTGCAGGAGTACACACAACATTGATGGCATTAAGTATACCTTGTATGAAACCTATTTAAATGGTGAGAAACATGATTGAATTAAGTAATAAACATTTGTTTAAGCACAATACTGTTAGAGTCTCATACTTAGGATATTTCTCAAACATTAGGCCTGTATTATTAAAATAGTGTTTTCACAAGGAAGCATGAAGTGTATTAGTTTGTGTATACCAGTTTATATAGTACTATATATATATATATATACATATATACATATATACATATATATATATATATATATATATATACATATATACACACTCACACACTCACACTCACACTCACACTCAGTGTGTGTGTGTGTGTGTGTGTGTGTGTGTGTGTGTGTATATATATTATTATACATTCTGAGATGTTATAGAAACGAACACACAACTGATTAAAGGACAAAATTACAATGGCCAAGCAAGGCAAAGGTAAGTAATAATTTACACATAATCCTGCTGTACACGTACAAGAAAGATGTTTGCACTTACTTAGGTGTTTTAATAATTGCATGTGACTAATATGCATATGCAATTCTTACATCAATTAACACACCCAAATGCAATGTTTTGCTGCAAAGTCAATGGCAGCTTCTCTAAACTTAGCAACTGGCTCCTGGTGGACCATTACTGAACAGACGATTACAACATAAATATTTATAACACAATTAATTATGAGTGTTAACATTTCCAAAACTTCACGTGTACAAGAACATAGTTGAAAGTTTGGAAACAACACAGTCTTCAGCATACATACAATAGTAATTAGATAATCTGAAGTCAACAAAACAAGGCCAAAGACATATTTTCTGAATTATAACATTTATTTTTTTTGTTCCTTTTGCGAGCGAGTAACAGGCCTGCTTGTTGTCTCTTGAATTTTCCTTTTTCTTTTGCCACCAACTTTAGGCACAACAGAGCCACTTTGAGTGGCCTCTGGCACTTCACGGGCAGGGCTTGTGGCCAGTGACTGTTCACCTACGGGGCTTGTGGCCAGTGACTCACCTACAGGGCTTGTGGCCAGTGACTCACCTACAGGGCTTTTGGGCAGTGATTCACCTACAGGGCTTTTGGGCAGCGATTCACCTACAGGGCTTTTGGGCAGCGATTCACCTACAGGGCTTTTGGGCAGCGACTCACCTACAGGGCTTTTGGGCAGCGATTCACCTACAGGGCTTTTGGGCAGCGACTCACCTACAGGGCTTTTGGGCAGCGATTCACCTACAGGGCTTTTGGGCAGCGACTCACCTACAGGGCTTTTGGGTAGTGACTGTTCACGGACAGGGCTTGTGCCCAGTGACACATGTGAGCAAGTTGGTAGACACTGCACAAGTGATGGTTGGTCTGTTTCATGTGTGTCTTGTTTTGTTTTTGTCGCCTCCTTTGTAGGTGTCTGCTGCTGAATTTGTACAGATGGCAGAGGTAGGATGTCATCAGGAACCTGCACAGCAATGTCTGCTACTTGACCGGTAACATTTGGGCCTGGTGAATGAATATCAGATGAATGTGGTGAAAACTGACCTGCATGAACAGATCCTGGCTGGGAGGTGTTGAATTGTGGTACATTAGTCATTCTCCAGTAATTAGCTTGTGTTTGCTGAACAACTAATGCTTCGAATGAGGTGTTGATTTTTTGCAACTGTTTAGGCACTTCAATGAAGACTCTGTGGAGATGTGCCAATTGTGATACTGTTTCTTCCTGCAGTCCAATCATCCTTTCCAGCACTGTCATCATGTCTGAATGGCGACGATTTTCTGCGTCCACTATTTTTCCCTCTGAAGCTACAATTGCATCGTATGTGGAAGTTGATGGACGATTTGGCGGTACAACAGTTTCTATTGGCACCTCTTCATGGTCACATGATTGTATTTCAGTCTCTTCTGTGGCGTCATCCTCATCATACTCATCATCCTCATCACCATGATGTTCTAAAAAGAAATGTACACATTATTAAATGGCATGTTAATGTATGCTGTGTTACTATGTAATTGTACTGTGTCCTAAGTAACACCTAACATGTTAGCATACGTTTTATAACCTCATTAAAAACTACCTTGACTTACGAATAATGTTTGGACTCAGTATGAAATATGAATGAATGAAAAGTTGCTCTAAACTCAGAAGTCCTACATGATAATTAACATCACTAACACAATACATGTTGCCTTACCTTAATTTTCACTGACACTAAGTAATCCTATTTAAAGAAGATGTGCAAAACAAATAATGCACATGACAACATAACATATAGAAGAGCACATATTATATGGCCAGCAAATGATACACTCACCTTCTAGTAGTGTTGAGCTGGCTGACCCAGGTGAAGACACTTGTTCCATCTCAGGTGACACATGTCCTCCAGGGGCAACTATATATAACAATAACATAAGTTTTACATTTACATGTGTAAATATTGAACAAACACTTATTGTATGTTCTGTATTTATGATTAACTAACAACATCAGTTCCTTAACCGAAAATGTGTGTGAAAGTGAACATAAATAGTTGTAATAACACTGTACATGCCTGTGTACTTAGAATTTTTGAGTTCCCTAACATACAACATACTATGTTTCTGCAGTAATGCGTGAGGATAAATAGATTAAATGAGTACATAAAAATCATATGTTGTGTAGTGATATCAGTATCATAATGTACATAACTATCATGAGATGACCATTCACAATGGTTATCATGAAGGTGGTCATATTGCAAAAAGTGTTGTTTTTGGTAGAGGATATGTGTGGTACATTAATCGAAGATGTGGCACACCTGAATGTGGCTGTGACTCAACAAGACAACACATGCAGTGTGTGATAATGTGTCTTTCATAGTAGTTCAACTATAGATATGAGTGAACTAATGTGTGACGTACGCTTTGATAAGTAATGAGTTGTTGGGGCATTTAGTAGCTAGAGTTAAGCTTTCAAATGAGTGTGATTAACTTCAGTTGTGCTATTCAGGTTGTAAGAAAGGTATTCCCTTCCCCAAAAAGCCTAATCAGCCACACCTTTCAATGACTTGAAACAGGTGCAAATGGTGTGAACTAAGTTGACCGTGAAATGAGGCTGTAATTAGTGTGTGTGCTGAACCCCACCCCCTCTGTTGAAGTGTATGCTGTGATGAGATATTAATTGCAGCTGCTTTAACACAATGGTAGATGAGCTAAGTAGTCATCTGCAGTGTTTAAGTTATGAAAACAATGACATAACATATGATACGTGTGCCTCATTATGCTGTCTGTATATGACATAAAGCAAAAATGGACCTTTTCATAAGCAACTATAGATGTGTTAGTGCCAGTGATGTTTGTAGGCCGTTACATGCAATTTCTTTGATGCATGCTTAAAATAGGCAGTAATGTCATGTTTGTCGGAGTAAAATCAATAAAATACACAATAATATGATACATATTTCTGTTCTGTACCTGTAGCTACTAATAATTTCTCATGAACATGTGTTACACATGTGTACTACCCTGTTGTTCCCCATCTTCGCCCACCATCAATTGCTTCCACTGCAGCTATGCATTTTGGGAATTCACATGTAAATGAGCACGCAATGGCACGTGCTATATTAGTTACTGCTTTTAGTAGGACTACTACATATATGTCTATTTTGAGATATATATATACAGAATCAGACATATACATATATAGATGCAGGTATGCTTATATTGTGAAGACAGTATAAAAAGCAGTGTAAATATGCAAAATAACTGTAAGCAACGACACGCCTAGTACAGTAATATTTATCACCTGCTGGAAATTGTGACGGATAAATTCCAATGTCACGGTCACCAGCCAAGCCTTCCACGACGACGGTAAGTAATTTTGGCCGAAGCAGCTCCTCCAATGGAGTCAATATGAGACGTTGTGGTGTGGGCCCACCTCCAGTGCCAGTAGCATGCACGCGTTGGTCTTGTATTTTCTTTTTCAATTTGGACCTAATATCATCAAATCTTTTCCGACAATGATACTTGTCCCTGACACTATTCCCACAGGCATTGACACCAATGACTATTGTGTCCCACATTTCTTTTTTGCTTGCTGCACTTGTCCGCCCTTGAAAAACATATAAAAGATATGAGGTAAATTAATAATAATATAAGCACCAGTTTCCTACACTGCTAGCTGTTCCAAGAGATAGCAAACATGCTGTTTTATGTGTAATATGTGCAGCACATGAGCATTCACTACTAAACCTATACATGTAAGCAAGGTTGCATTCATATTGTATGCAGTTCTGGCAAATTGACCGCCTGTGTTTATTTGTCCTTGTAAGGCATGATAAAAAGCTGTGTTTCCACACTAATGAACATAGAAAGATATTGTGTACCCATATTTGCATATGAACAAAACTCAGATGACCTAGGATCACATGTATTTGAATAATAAATGTAAAGTTACACTTACCTACTAAATGTCCATAGAGACTGTCATAGTGCTCCAGAATGCCAGTGACAAGAGCCCTATTTTCCTGGTCATTGAAGCGAGGATTACGTGGCTTCTCCACACGTTTTTTCCGAGCAGGTTTAGGGTCAGAGCTTGGCTGGTGCTGACTGGACTCTCCTTCTTCCAATGGAAGAGCCTCCAAAAGCTGGCCACCAGCAAGCACGCCACCACCAGACACCCCATCAGCAACTGCGCCACCAGCAGCACTCCCAGCACCAGCACTCCCACTCCTAGCACCAGCACTCACACTCCTAGCACCAGCACTCACACTCCTAGCACCAGCACTCACACTCCTAGCACCAGCACTCCCAGCACCAGCACTCCCACTCACAGCAACAGCACTCCCAGCACCAGCACTCCCACTCACAGCAACAGCACTCCCACTCCCAACAACAGCACTCCCACTCCCAACAACAGCACTCCCACTCCCAGCAACACCACTCGCAGCACCAGCACTCCCACTCCCAACAACAGCACTCCCACTCCCAGCAACACCACTCGGTGCACCAGCAACATCACTCCCCTGAACAGAACGTTCACTCCGACGCGTACTCCCACGAGTAGCACTCCCACTCCCACCAGCATCACTCTTCCCACGCTTTGCGGGCATACTTCCAGCACTCACAAAAAACAGACAAGAAATGTACAGGCAATCACACGACCCACTTCCACATATAAAACAAGACAAAGATGTAAACAAAACAACAAAGGACAAAGCTCACCCAATACACAACAAGTCTCTCAGTCAATATGCAAATCTTCAATCGTCCAGCTCTGTGCGTCTCTCTCTCTCTCTCACTCCCAACAACACAGAGAATGATTAGCAGTACACGTTGCCTTTAAATATGGCGCGCAATCAAAAACATGCTTGTTTCGCCTGATTCAGCAAGATTTGTGATTGTGCAACCTAACAGCACCCCGCCACGCACGCCGATACACCTGTGTGTGATCGGCTCATCATCGTGAGAGTGGGCGGATTTGTTTTCTGGTTGATTTTGAATGTATTCGGCACTTACTGCATACGGAGAGGGAAAAACGCCAATAACATGACTAATCGATAAGCTTGCCGATTTCACATAATCGTCGCTTACTGCATGAGGCCCATAATGTAGCATGAGATATACCGCTCACCAATTATAGTCCTCATATAATGGAACCTATGTAAAATAAGTAAGGTGCATGTGGAGTAAAACAAAGTTAGTCCGAAGATCCAAAGTACCCCAATTACTGCACTCAATACAATGTATTAGTATATATGGACCTAAATGGTCCCTCAGATAATATCTGGGTGGCAATCTAAATAGATTGAGGATTTTTAATTAACTTTCTATGTATATACTTCATTTGTTCATGTATACTACGATTAAATAAAGTTTAGTTTATTACTTTTGTTTTTTTAGCTGGTGCTAGTGATCTATTTAGATTGCCATCCAGATATTATCTGAGGGACCATTTAGGTCCATATATACTAATACTTAGTATTGAGTGCAGTAAGTAGGGTACTTTGGATCTTCGGATCAACTTCTTGTGGTTGAGAAAATGTCAGTCTATTGCAGCCCTAATGGTCCAGTCGGTGGGACTACTGTTTCAGGCGGGGAATTCGGTCAAAGGGATTTTGGGGAAGTCGGAAGAAATCAAAACATTGAGAAAAGACTTTTGCAGGGCGGAATGGGTTAACTAACCCTCTTTAATAAACGATCTGTCTGTTTGTATTAATTCCAACCTGTACATGATTTATTCTGTACAAAACTAATCATGCTTTTGGTGTAATAACTTTCTCTTGTTAAGTTTGGCAGCAGCGACTGAAGAAAAGCCAGCTCCGTGTCCTGACTGGACTTGTACCAGGTAATTAAGGTATGGCACAGTTACAAAACTCTTACTCCCACTTCTTAACTTATATTCTACGCGAATGTTATTTTACACTTAATAGTGCAAAGCTTTAGTAGCTGGACTGGTCCTGAGAAGTGTAAGTGTTGTGTGGTTGGGTTACCTTTTACTGGGGCAGTGAAACTCAGAGGGTCAGAACCAATTTTTTCCCCAATAACTAAATCAGTATAATCAGACTTCTGTGAAATATTCAATAACTCTTAAAGTAACTGTTTTATTTATTTGTATCCTGTGAATTTTTTCCCCCCGCGGGTGTCCAGAGCCTCTGGGTGGTCCCCATGGGTGTCCAGGGGCCCCACTGGTATCCGGGGGTCCTTGCATGGTCCCTGCGGGTGTCCAAGGGCCACCAGGTGCTCCCCGCAGGTGTCCAGGGGCCCCAGAGGGGTCCTCTGGTGGTCGCGTGTGTCCTGGGGACTCCGTATGGTCCCCGTGGGTCCCCGCTGGCCTGCGGTAACAATCCTGTGCATAAAGAAATGTGCACTACATTCAAATAAATACACCCCACCCCCCCAGTACATACTGTACTCAGTAATGGGCAAAATTACTATTATCCAGATATGGATACTACTGCATTTGCCCATTTAAAATAAAACATAATCCAGCAGCATAAAGTAAGTAAAACTTGCACTTACCCCTGCCATGATGAATGCTGTCCTCATCCCCGTCCTTGTCATCGGTGGGCAGCAACAGCAACAGTACAATAAAAAATACAAACTAATGCCCCCTAACCCCTTTATCACCTTAGCGGTTAGTAACCATTATAGTCATTAGGGGGTTAAACCACCCTCCCCCGCTACCCACCCGGGAGGCCTAACCACCAACCCGGGAACACTACCCCACCACCCATTGATTGGCAGAGTGTTAAATCATGCCCATATAATATGGGCATGCCTTGCCACTATAGCAATAAACGGGGAAGCTAAAAAATACTGTACCACAATCACAATCAATGGTCAACCTAAAAAATAAACAACAACTAACAATATTTAATTCAATCAAAACAATCACCAAATAAACAACAATAAAACAGTAAACACACAAAAAATACCAGAAATCAATAATGCAAACACCAAAAAAACACCAGAATTAAAAATCAAAACACCACAGAAAAACATAAATAAAAAGAAAACACCAAATAAACACCATTATTACAAAGCAAAACACCAAAAAGAAACTACAATTAAAAAGCAAACACCAAAACAATAACAGAAATTAAAAATAGAAAACCCCAAAAAAATCCCATTATTAAAAATCAAACCACAAAAGAAATACCAGAAATAATTAAAAGCTAACAACCAAAATACATTTAAAAGAAATAAAATCAAGCATTCTCAAAAAAATGCATTGCTTCTCACTGTATGTATGTATAGCATACATAAATACTTTGGCAATCAATGGGCAATGAAAAAAATTTAAATTAAAAAATACAATGAAAAAAACTGCAAAACTAAAATAACATACATTCAATGGTTTTTCTTACCTTTTAGATGTCTTCACCCTCCGATTCCAGGGGTCTCTGGAAGCTATCAAACAAAGAAGCAATGATGCTCAACAGCCACAGCCCTCAGGTTAACTTCTTCTTTTCTTGTTTCTTTTCTTCTTTATCTTCATCTGTTAATTGTAATCCAATTGGGGATCTTCTTCTTCCATCTTCATCTGTACCGTCCATTGTAATCCAATAGGCATGCCTTCTTGGCATCAAATGAGATGGTACAGACCTTTTATATTGCCTGCGATATCACATTTGAGTGGCAAATGGTTCCCAGCCAATCTGATTGGCTAGGCTAACCATGTGCCATTTTGTTTCTTAGGATGTGACATCATCAAAACGGAATGAAGCCAGCCAATCAGAAAGGCTCTGCTTCTTTTCCCTTTAAGATGATGTCACCCAAACCAAAATGACTGCCATCACATGATTTACTACAAACAATAGGATGATCCAGAAGAAGAAGAAGAAGAAGAAAGAATGATATACCTGAACACTCTTTACTTTGTCATCATACATAAACCCTGCAATGTTGTACTTCTATGATTTTATTTTTTGTTTTTACTAAAGTTTCCTAGCTGCAAATCTGGAGCAATACCAGCGCAAAAGAATTTTGAAAAAATTATAGGAAAAACTCACAATTGCTTGCCACGAGATTCTTTTACTTTGATCAATCTTGTGCTGTTTTTAATGCACTGGTTTTGCCACCGTTTAGAGGCTTGGAGATTTTAATAAGTAGACCCTTCAGGATTTCACACATGTACATTAGTCAGGATGCAATGCACACGTCCAATATTCTTGACTCCCTTGTATACACTTGATAACTGGGTTTTCCCCAAACAGACTTCCATGGTAGCTTTGTTTTTGTGTTAACTGTTCAAGCTGAAGCATTTCCTATTACTATTGCCATTGCTTCCCCCAGATGTCATGAGTAATGTTGACCTTACATGGTGGTTTCCTGAATTTTGATCCCGTTGATGTGTTAGTCAACGGCGGGTAGAATTTATCATTGGGCTCTTTATGGCGCGCACATGGAATAGCGCCAGAGTTTTTTGTTTCTTGACCCTGCATCCCTACCGAATAGGTATATATCATCAGCATCGCAGTGATTAGGGGTGTAAACAAACTTGTGGCAGGTTAATTAGCTCTTCTTCGCTGGCCGGCTTCCACCATTGTTCTGATATTACTGTAATGCTCCATTAAGCATAAGAGCTCCTATATGCCTCTATATTTGTGGTGATTTTGGCATGCAAATTACTATTCCCCAATTAAATCAATGACTTACTTTAGATGAAGCTTGGAACATTAATCATTAGAGATAATTAGACAACATTCTCCAAACGTGGAGAATGCACCAGTGGAGATCATTTAAAAAGTGCTGTGTTCAGTACATACAGATGAAGTCTCCGGTTCTGTCATGTCTTCCTCGCAGCTCCCACATGGGAACTCCCTCCCTCCCCATGTGCACGTGCTTTATCTGGCTTTTTACAAGCAGTAGTGGGTGAACACGCGCTGCGGGAGGCACAAATTTCCCTGATGAGCAGGTTGGAACCGGAGACTTCATCTGTATATAGCCTGATTAACTGTACCGACACCGGAGAGAAGTAAAATGCCACGGTTCTGGGAACAGGAAAAGCATTGGATGTCTACATGGGATAGAGTCAGTGAGGGGAGAGGTTCTCCATTTTATTTCTGAATGGGACCCTCCACAGAGAGCTTTCTCGCTGCTGAGGGATGCCAGGTCAGAAGAATGCGGGTTTCTCCGGCGGTGGGAACATTAAGTCTGGCATAGCTGTAGGCCTAAAATGCAAATCTTGCAGCAATTGTATTGCAATTGACACTACCGTATCATGCCTTTCATCTTCTCAATGATAAAACACACTATGCCAACGTGTGTTAAATACTAGCCAAGTCCTTTTAACACCCCCCCACCCCCAGTTACGGACAAACTTACCAGTGAAATTACTGGTTTTAAATCTGCCGCCAGGGGAGACAGTATGGGCTCCAAATCACACGGGCCAATAGGGAGCCGCAACGTTATCTGTCGCTGCTTCCTATTGGACGGCTGTTTATATCCCCTTTAAAAACTAGGATGGAACACTGGTAACTTCACAGGATGATCATCACTAGATGATAAGAACCACTTATTACTAAATATGTTCAAAACGTTTGCACAAGTTTGCCAAACTCACACATTTGGGCTTTTTCCTGCTTGCAAACATTTCACAAAGTTCTTGGCATTCGTAATTGTAATAAAAAAAATTGAGTGAATTAAATGTGATTTTCGGGGAAACCAGAGAAAACGTGACTATGGCAACTTTCTGTGACTTATTACCCAATTCACTGGCACTAGCATCTGGGGTAATTGAGTGCTTTTCTATCTGGGATCTTTTTCTCTTTTTGCTATAATGACAATTTATCCCAGTTAGCACCTACCCCATACCAAAATATTGTTTCCGTATAAGCTGAGCGAGGGTACCCCTCCCCTTACCTCTAGTATAGAGAACTTTCTGTGAACGCCACAGCAAATAAATCCTTCTGGAAACTTTCGTGAGAATGCGATAACGTGTTACAAACTCAATTTACTACTGTCAGATGATCTGTAATCTGATTCAGTGTGAATATTCAAGCAAAACTACTAAATAATTAGATAAGTGCATATATTTCTATTCCACTAACTGAGTCTAGGAGCACAAAAATTCAGACCAGTTCTTACCATGTTTCCTCATTTCAGTTTTCAAAATGTTCCCTTGGCTTTTCAGTTCAAACACATACATTGGATGCCAAGTTCAGAGCTAAAGGTAAGTGTGCCAATGTTTGAAAAGTCTTTTAGGGTCAGAACTGTCAGCATAATCCTATGGTTCTCCTAAATCAGTTGTACAACGTCAAATCCTCGCCAAGCACATATTTAATAATGCAGAACACGTTTTAGTTCGTTTTCAGCAGGCATAAAATATTGAAAAGAAAATGACCCAGCAAAATTCTGTACTGCCATTCCTTGCTTTTTTGCCAGGTAGAGCTATCCTGACACTGAAGGTTAATTGGTCCGTCAGTAAACTATATTTCTAAGCTACAGTCCTTGTAAATGGAGACCGCTGTGCGTCCCATCATGTTCTTCTTTATGGAAAAGAAAGAGCTATGTTTGGGTACAGATTCCCAATGTACTGGAGCCAGCAACCCGGGATCCAACATTTTTATTTAGTTCTATTTTATTAGAAGAATGAACCAAAATATAATGCCATCTAACAAAAATAAACATACAATAAAATACATGCAATAAAAATGATATTATAATAATAAATAAATGTGATCAATTCATATATATTAAAGTAGCAATCGTGTCTGACCTTCCAGAGGTCCTCCGGAGTTGAACCCTAAAATTTTCAATAGGGGGACCCTCCTTGTTCTGAGATACTAGTGAAACTCAGCCCCCCCAGGGGAAACATTCTAAGTTGCTTGGGTCCTGCGGGCCAATGGGGAGTTCCAATGCCCTTGGTTGCAGCTTCCTATTAATCAGGCATTTAAATTCCCTTTAAAAAACAGGAAGTGATATCGGTAACTTCCCACGAACTAGGAGGGTCCCAGGAGCTAAAAGTAACACGGTTCAAATCTGATGGACCTCCTTGTTCCTATCCTATGAGAATAAAGGGTATAGGGGGGATTGTTACTTTAAAACTATATAACATATATAAATACAGTGCATATAGTATGGAAATAAACTCTTAATTAAACCTATATCCTACCAGAAAGCAGTATGAGATCTGTTTGGCAATCATTGTTCTGGTGCTATTTATAACACGGAACATTGCTGATCGAGATAAATAATCTTCCCTTCTCTAAGTGCTCTTAATTAGATAATTGACCACCATCATCTTATTCTACATCTACATGGCCACGTGGGACACGTTGCATTAATCCTTCTCCATTCCTCTGCCAACCAGGCTGTTAAATCCCATTCTTTTGACAACAAGACAAAAAATGAAGAAAGGTGAATACAGATAGCACCTTAAGTGCGTGCCAAGTCTTTAGCTGCCAGATATGAGCTGTCATATCCAGTTTGCTCAAAGCCTCATCCACCAGAAGGAATTGTGATTGCTACTTAATAAACATATTTTATTTAAGTTCTTCAGGAAGAGGTCCAGCTCAGGGAGAGCATTAGCTAAGGGACAGGAAATGTCAAGTCTAGAGAGGGAGATGTTGCCTTATTTGACGTCGTTCAAGGTTCTAGTAGCCGTTTTGGTTCTGGAGAAGTGTAAATTAGTAATTGCTGATCATTGTAGGCTGTGATGCCTTTTACAGGACCAGCACGGTGAAATTATAATGTTCAGAGCTTCCTAAATGTCAAGTCTTTTCTTCAAGTGTAAGGTTTCGAAATCTTGTCTTCAATGGAGAAGTGATGAGATCAGTGAGGATAGATGCTTAATACTTGAAGACATGTTACCAAATGTGTACAATTTCCCCATAAAGGTACATTTTAACTTATTTCTTTCCTCTGAAAAAAGGCATACGTTCCTATTTTCTGCAGGGGCCTTTAACAGGGGACTTATCCCTGTTCAGGTAATGTGCCTCTAATCCAGCAGGGTGGTGGTTAACTGCTGGTAGTCAATTAACAAAACACCACCTGCCTGATTAGATGGCTTAGAAAGCCTGTCTTTTGAAACAGGAAGTGAGAACTCCTTAGCTGTGACTGAGAGCTGAACTTGGGAGAGAGAGCAGAGATTGTCTTTGACTCTCACAACAGTCTTGAGCCCTGCCAGAAGAAACAGCAGAGCTGCTTACAAGACACAGGGAAAACTTCTAAACCTGTATGCTGACCAACCCTGGAGACAAGGGAGCTGAAGCAGGAACAGTGAAGATTTTCCCTCCAAACCACAAGGAACAGATAAGACTTTCATTCTTAAAAGACTGCTTATATCTGCTTATTGCATGGTATATGTGTTTGGGGCTGCGAGAACTGCTTGACTAAGGGAGATGTGAATTATTGCATAGTGTTTCACTAGAATTACTCCAAGTGAATAGAAGCTTTGTTCCCCCCCCTGTGTTTGGATGAATTTCCTGATGAAAAGGAAAAGGCACAATAAAGCCTTATTATAATTTCACATTATAAACGACTCCAAGTTTGTACCTCTGTTAACGCCCGTCTACATTTGGTGTCCGAGGTGGGACAAGAGGTGTCTTTGTAGTTAAAAAGGACCGGAGTTTTTATGTGAAATTTTTTTGTTATGCTTTTTGCCTACAAACAGTCTAAACAACTTGAAAAAAAAGACCTCTCATGCAGCAGAGGCAGAGTTAAAGGGGTACACACCACTGAAACTTACACTGCACTGAGACTTACAAAAACCACGGATGGACTCTTTTCCCCAATCCCAAGAGACTGCTGAAGCAGGTAAACCTTTAATTGCCTATCACAAAGTGTAATACGGTCATTGAAATAGGGGTTTTGCCTTCCAGCCATAGTCAGGGTTCAAGAAGTGAGTCAGCCCTTGAAAAGGGATAGGTGTTTGTTGTTTTCAAAAGTTTCGCTGAAGCAGTGAATACAGATGGTGACCCACGAGTGGTACTGATTTTGCAGATAAAGGTTGCCACACCGCATAGGACTACCAGCTGTGAATGGAGTATATGCAGAAAAGTGTGAAAATTGATACAAGACTGTGCTGAAGCAGAGGAATTTTTAGCAAACAAATGCTGAGTGTAAAATTGCACTATAAAGGAAAAAGGTTTTTCAAAGCCAATTGCTGAGTGTTGAGTCACCCTGCCGGGAATGAAAGAAATAGTCCACTGCAAAGAATGTTTTTTTTCTGCAAGTAAAAAAGTATGCCTATTATCTTGGGAGCAAAACAGACACCCAAAGAGTGAAGTGTGAATGCCATAATACCCAAAGATGAGACTGAAAATTACTGAACTCAGGCAGAAAACCAAATTCTGTTGCTGAAGCGAGGGATTGCACCCAGCAAGTAAATGGGGTATAGCAAATACTTTTTTTTTTACCTAGCCGCTGCACAACTTGTATACCTGATAAAAGAAAATGCATGCACAATACTGCTGATATTGAAAAAAAAAAAAAATTATCCAAGAAAGAAAAGTCTACAGAGATGCCTGTGAGAGCTACGACCTCTACAAGCAAAATATGCCCATCTGTAGGACTACCACAATTGGGGGTTCTAGCAAATACAGTGGCAACAGCTGCAATAGCGCCTCCTGAGGTCAGGAAGAAAATTACACCTGATAGCCTAAAAATGGAGGACAAGATGCAGCGGTCCTGTAATGAACCCTACCCCACGGAAGAGTGGCCCTTCCAGTCCAATAAAGAGGAAGACATCTCTTACGGGGAACCCGAACCGAGTCACACCCACAAAACACCCCAAGAATGGTGGGGGTGCCTGAACTCGGCACGAACAGAAAAGACCGCTCCCTTTGATTACGAATATGATCAGCAGGAGACAGAGCGGGAGCAGTGGATCACCGAATATTTCTGTTAGCTAAAGCAGCTGCAAGAAAAGCCTGGCGTATATAATGAAGCTGCTAAAACTTCAAATGAAGATGGAGACCCCAGTATCCCTGAAGGGATGGTGTCATCCAAATCAAAAAGGAAGAAAAAGAAAAGCAGTTCTTCACTTACCGTGGAAGGAACAGACACGTCCGCAGATCCTGTGGAGGAAAAGGGGGACCGAGTTGCCCTGCAGCCTAGAGAAAATGGAGAATTCGTCCCACGGTTAACCAAATATCCAGAGGGCCCAAGGCAGAAGTCGGGTACCCCAAAGAAGTATCTGTCCGGTGCCAACAGTGAGGAACCCTCAACTAATCATCCCAGGGAAGCGGAGCCGGAACCAGTGAGTGACGATCCCTTGACCAGCCCTGAAGACGCCCTGAAAATTGCCAGGCATGACTGTGATCTGCTCTGTGAAGAATTAGTAAGAGAGAGAAAAAATAATGCTGAGCTACAGAAGACTGTGCTCGCAATTTATTCTGCGGCCAAGACCGAATTGGAGGATCTCAAGACTGAGCTAGATACTGCAAAGGCTACTATCTCCGCCATGGATGAAAAGCAGAGCCAATCTGTTAAAATGGTGGCTACGCTAAAGCGGAAGTATGAGGAGGCACTGAAGCAGATGACAGTCTTCCAGCAAGAGGTTCACACTCTTCATATAGAGCTTGATGCCTCACATCATGAGACCAACAGGTGCCGCACAGACCTGGAAGTTTCCAGAAAGGAACTACACAGTCTCACTGAGGAGCTGGACATTGCTAAAGAAACTATTGGTAATCTTGGTACAGTTCTCAAAGTCTCTCAGAAGGAGCTTCAGACCCTCAACCTAGAGAAGGAAGTCTCACGCCAGGAGATTGTCATTCTCAAGGCAGATGTGCGTAAATGGAAGGAGGACTGCAAAGAAGCCCTGAAGAATACAGAGACTGAAAAAAGAGAAAATTCATGATTAAAAACAGAAAACTTAAAACTGAAAGAAGAAAATTTTCAGTTAACAGAAGAAGTCAAGGAAAAGTTTGAAGCAGAGCACCGACTGCAGAACCAACTGCAAGGTCTGCGTACACACCTCCAGTATGTTGAGGAGAAGCAGCAAACGCTGCAGGAAGAAAAGCTGCAGGCTGCTAAAGAAATTCAAGTGCTGCAGGAACGTCTGATGACCCAGTATGTCCCCGCAAAGCAGCATGAGAAACTGATGGCTACCCAGAGCATCACCAAAGCAACGCTAAAAGCCAAGTTTAGAACCCAGGTGACGCGGCACAAAAGGGAGCACAAGAAGGTCCAGAAACTGAAACAAGTAACTGTGGCCCAAGCAAAGAAGTTCATAGTGCGCCACAAGGCAACAAAAATTACAGAGCTTAGAATATGAAGGAGACTCTGATACAGACTCAGAGAAAGCACCAGTATCCCACAGTAACTAATGCCCGTGAGGACAAGTACAGTGAGAGTTGGGGACTCCATGCAACTTCAAAACAAAATTACGAAGTTTGAGCCTCCTAAGAAAGCACTAGCCAAACCTACAGCTGCCCAACAGGCAACAAACAGAGGTAGGAGTGCAGAATCAAAACCAGAAGAGTCCTTAGCTGAGGAAGCTGAAAAAATAGGACGTTCTCTGGAAAAGGAGGTGGAGGTGCAACTCGGTCCCAAAGAAGCTGAACCGGCGACTCCGTGGTGTGGAGAAACTGCAGAAAGACCGCTTAAAGAGCAGAAAACTCTAAGGGCTAGTCCTAACGGCCCTACAACTGTTGCCATACACTTTGTCTACAAAAAGAGGAGTGCCCGACGCAACAGAAATCTCATGACCGCGCACGAGATAAAAAGACTTTAAGTGGAAAAAGTCCTCCTCGAGCGACTGAGGAGTGCTGATCTCAAGCACCTTCGGGAGGAGACAAAAATAAACTGGAGAAAGGGCTCCAATCCCAGCGGGACAGAGGGTTCTCTTCCTCCATCCACTCTCATTCAAGTCACAGAAAGATCTCGAATGAGAGTGGAAGGATGGGCTTTGGCCGTGGTAAGCCCGAGCTTCCCACAAACAGGGGAGGTATGTAACAGGGGACTTATCCCTGTTCAGGTAATGTGCCTCTAATCCAGCAGGGTGGTGGTTAACTGCTGGTAGTCAATTAACAAAACACCACCTGCCTGATTAGATGGCTTAGAAAGCATGTCTTTTGAAACAGGAAGTGAGAACTCCTTAGCTGTGACTGAGAGCTGCACTTGGGAGAGAGAGCAGAGATTGTCTTTGACTCTCACAACAGTCTTGAGCCCTGCCAGAAGAAACAGCAGAGCTGCTTACAAGACACAGGGAAAACTTCTAAACCTGTATGCTGACCAACCCTGGAGACAAGGGAGCTGAAGCAGGAACAGTGAAGATTTTCCCTCCAAACCACAAGGAACAGATAAGACTTTCATTCTTAAAAGACTGCTTATATCTGCTTATTGCATGCTATGTGTTTGGGGCTGCGAGAACTGCTTGAATAAGGGAGATGTGAATTATTGCATAGTGTTTCACTAGAAATACTCCCAAGTGAATAGAAGCTTTGTTCCCCCCCCCCCCCTGTGTTTGGATGAATTTCCTGATGAAAAGGAAAAGGCACAATAAAGCCTTATTATAATTTCACATTATAAACGACTCCAAGTGTGTACCTCTGTGAACGTCCGTCTACAGGGCCCATGTGATTGTCTGGCAATTGTCGTTCCTCCCCTTTATCTCTGTGGCTAATGATGACAGCAAGCGTTAGAGCAGGTCAATCTGGGACAAATCTCAGTGTCATCTCTTCGTGTGACCGGGCAAGTCACCTTATTTCTCTCACTTTAGAAACGAAAAATGAATTGTAATCACTTTAGATAGGGGACTCTTATTTTTAAACATCTGTTATTCAATAAGTGAAATACAGATGTGACTGGCACTATTTCATTTGCTGGTGCACTCTAGCTGGGGCAATAACACTTTAACCCCGCCCCTCTTTCATGCACGGCTAATGAATTGACAATGGTACCTTCTCCCATTGGCGCGTTGTGTGTGTCGCTCCGCAACGAGCCGGCCTGAATATTAATGGCTGCCACACCTGTACATGTAGTTCTGGTAGCGAATGGAGGTATATAAAAAAAAAAAGCATGTCGAATAGGAGCTTCAACTTTGTTTGTCTAAAAACTAAGACATGCTGGTACTCTGCCCTAAGATATCTGATTTACAAAAGGAGGAGACACCTGCAAATGACTCTAAAGAATGAAAGGAATGTAAAAATGTAAGTCGTGTCTTTTAAGAAAAGTAGTGATTTACGGGAACCACTTAAGTCCATCAATGGGAAGCAGAACAGGTTATCAACAGACCTGTGCATCAGATCGAGATGCAGGGAGTGTTAGTAAAGGAGTTAGGCAGGAGTTACATGGGACAGATTATAATGAGATGTATTCAATTCTGTATCTCTGTATCACTTTCTGTATGTTTTATCTGTGTAAATAAATCTGCTAAATCTGAAGTGGAGTAAACTTTTCTGGATAACAATTTGTGTCAAATATAAGCAAAGAAGGGTGGGCCGCCGTGTCGGTCCGTTCTTTCATGTAGAGTCGGGGGCATGATACATTTTATTGGGCCAACATGTAGTTATATGTTATAAGCTTTCAAACCTCTCAGGGTCAGGGTTACCCGATGAAGGACCCTGAGAGGTTTAAAAGATTGTAACATATCAACTACTTGTTGCCCTAATAAAGAGGTATCATACCCCCCTACTCCCTCTCCCTCCTTTGTTACTACATCATCAAATGTAAGGAACCACATTATTACATGTTGTACCATGTGACATGGTTCTTTAGGCGTCATATGGTCCATCCCCAATCCATGGTTGAAGTACCATGTGACATCTTCTATTTGTTTAAAAGGATGTGACATCATCTTAAAGGGATCATGTGATGGCAGCCATTTTTAAGATCGTGCTTGCCACAAAACAGGGCCGGACCGCGCGGCTGAGGTGGGGATGGATATACACCGACCTTAGACTACGAAGCCGGGTCCGGGTTGCGCAGTCCATAGTAGTGTGTAGCCAGGTCAGGGTTGGAGAAGCCAGCGTAAACATATTCCAGGCTGGGGTCAGGGCAGGTGGCACAGGAGCGATGGACGAGGTCACAGGCTGAGGTCGGCATCGGGAAGGCATCAGTGAAAAGCTTCAGCGTAGGCGCTTCAGCGCAAGGGAAGGTCTCTGGAACAGGACTCCTACAGTGCAGGGGATCCATAGCAGGTGCTCCAGCACAGGAGGTCCTCAGGGACAGGAGGGGCTTCGGCATAGATGCTTCAGCGAAGATGCTGCAGCATAAGGAAGGCAAAGTCTTAAAGAAACAGGACGCTTCAGCACAGGAACGGCCTCTGCATGGAGGAGGCTCCAGGACACAGGAAGCTTCAGCACAGGGGCTTCAGCACAGGAAGGCCAAGACGGCCAAGCAGAGTTTGTGGCAAGCACAGAATACTTAGAGAAAGTACTTGAGAATTATGCTCAGCACCTTCCTGGGGGGAAGGGCTGACTCTAAATAGTATAGCTAGCGAATAGGGACAGAGCTGCACTGGAGGCATGCTGATTGCAATGATTGCAGGAGCAGGGAGGGTTTGTCTGGAAACTCTCTAGCTCTGTAAGGATGAGTTCCAGCCAAACCCAGGGGCAGATTCCTTACAGCCATATGGCAATTAGGCCGCTCAGATATCAGCGGATTTCTTCCAACTTTCGCTTCTCAGAGAGAAGATCAAAAGACTTAAGAATATAGTGTAATATTGTTTACTGAAAGATTACCACTGATTCCTCATACAGGTTCCACAAAGAGTCAATTGCCTCACGCATTTCACAGAACCATTTGCTTCCTCAGGGGATCCAATACTGGAAATTGAGTATTCGGAGGAAGCGCGGTGCGTATGCGGGTCCAAGGCAACATAACCGGAGGACAGCCATCCAACATCTGGGCTGTGTGCGGGTGTACAGAGAGTTCAGGAAGGGAGCAGGCAGATGTGGTAGTCGATCCAAGGTCAGGGCAGGTAGCAAGCAGAAGAATAGTCGATCAAGGCAAATTTCAGAGCAGCAGTCTACCAGTTTTTCACAAGAGCCAGCAGCAAGACTGGGAGCTTACAAGCAGCACTGAAACAGAGAATCTGCCTCCAGGGTAGCAATATTGTTGGTTTGCACTGGAAGACAGGACAGGTGCCTTTTTATAAGCTGTGGGAAGTCATGTGGTGTAGTCACTATAGCTGTCTACCGAGGGCCTGTATAGAATGACCCAGCCATTGTGTGTGGGTCCTTAAATTAAATTAGGGAAAAACTGTTTCTTACACAAGTGTAGCCCTGATAAGATTATGGGCTATATTTCTATCCTCCTCCTGGCAGTAATCCCTGTTAAGGGCAGGTTGCCAGGAGTTATCATGGGTTTCCCCCACTTCAAGCACTTGCCCTGAATGATGAAGGTAGGTCATCTGACCCTGTGTCCAATCAAGAGACACAGGGGCAGTGCCTGCTGAAATCATAAAGAGCAGTGCACTTCCTATTTAGAAAGACAAGTCTGAGACAAGTGTGTTAGTCTGAGAGTTGGTAGTGAGTTAGGTTCCTGATGCATAGAGCTGATAGATAGATAGGTGGACAAGTGCCCCTGACCCTGCATAGGGGTACGGGAAGAGCTAGCCCCCCCCTCTGGGTACCCCTGAGGCAGGGACATCCTATGGGAGAACAGCTAGCCGGCTGTGTATATGATTGTACCTGTCGGCTGCTGCTGAGAAGAAGCTAAATAAAGAGCTACTATTGAGAAAGAGACTTGTGTGGAGACTGGAATCTCTCTTCCCTCAGAGGGGATTCTGTAGTAGGGATTCCACTCCGTATCCCTGAGGCTTACTGCAAATGGATGCGCTGCACCAGTAGAAGGAGAACGAAGGCATCCACCCCAGAAACCTGTCCTGGTTCCCCCATGTCACCGCGGGAAGCTCAGGCCCTCCTGTTGCCAACAGGTATGCACCACACCCAGAGATGTAGCCAGAACTTGAGACACCCTAGGGGACCCAATATGAGGTTGGGGGAGGAGGGGGAGGGGGGGGGGGCGGACATGGGCTACACAACCATAATGTGTTGATGGGGATATAAAGTTTATTCATAAACTACAGACACTTAGGGCCTCATGCAGTAAGCCCCGATACAAAATTTTCGGCACGAATTGCGAAAATGTTTTTTTTGGGCGATTTGCCCTCGCAGTATTCAGTAAGGGCCGAATCCTTCTGATCCCTGCTGAAGCACTGCGAAAGCAAAGCTGCCGATGACCTGTGGCGATACAGCCTGGCTCCCGATAAGGCTCCCGATAAGCCTTTGGTGCCGATAGATGTTTGCAGCTGAGAGAGACAAGCCGCTCTCTCAGCGCAAACATCGGCACCAAAAAAAGTATTTAAAAACAACTTTTATTCATAGTGTACATGTGCAGGGGGTCTTCGGAGCTGAACCGCGTTGGTTTGAGGTCCGGGGACCCCCTGCCCCCCGAGATACAGGCCCCTTTATGAGGTGCCGGTATCCCTCGGCGTTTAAAGGTCCCGATCACGTGACCGCGACCTGTAAACAAACCAGAGGGATACCGGCACCCCATAAAGGGGCCTGTATCTCGGGGGGCAGGGGGTCCCCGGACCTCAAACCAACGCGGTTCTGCTCCGGAGACCCTCTGCACATGTACAGTATAAATAAAACACACACACATCAATAAAGACTCGTTCCTTACCTTGGCGGCTATGTGCAACGGTAATGAAGCAGCATGAATGTCTTTTTAATTATACTGTACAGTGAGCAGGGGGTCCCCTGAGCTGAACCGCATTGCTTTGTGGAGCAGGGACCCCCTGCTTCCCGAGTTACAGGCCCCGGTATGTGTCATCGGGTGGCAGTGTCGCCGCCATGTTTATAGCGTCCCCGCAATAAACATGGCGTCCACACTGTAACCGATGGCCCAAACCGGGGCCTGTAACTTGGGAGGCAGGGGGTCTCTGAGCCACAAATAAATGCGCTTCAGCTCAGGGGGCCTCCTGCTTCCGCACAATATTATTAAAATACATTAATGCTGCTTCATTACCATAGCGGATAGCCGCTAAGGCAATGAAGGGGTTAACGCATAGTAGCATGTTTATTGGGGACAAATGCCCCCAATAAACATAGCAGCAATACACAACATACAGTATAGTAATGGGCAGAATGACTATTATCCACAAATGGATAATAGTGCAGTTGTCCATTTAAAATACATACACAACAATAAAGACTTTAAATACATATAGCACTCACCCATGTCCCACTGCCACGATGAAGGCCATCCTCATCTTCATCCTGCCCATGCCCCATCCGCTTCTGCAAAACAAACACAAGAATTACAACATCCAAATTAATGTCCCCTAACCCCTTAATCACCATAGCGGTTATTAACCGCTACAGTTATTAAGGGGTTAAGCCACCATCACCCACATACCCTCCCCCACAAAGCCCCCCAACCACCCTCACCCAATACCCACAGGGGAGTCCTACCAAATACCCTTGGGCCTAATACCCCCTCCCCCAGCACATACAGTACAATAATGTGCCAAATAACTATTATCCACATAGGGATAATACATTATTTGGCCATTATTAAACACATTCAATACCGTTAAAATGTAAAGAAAATTGAACTAACCTCATCAATAAGAAGTCTCCGTCGCCAGCATCATCCTTGGGGTCCGTTGCCAACATTAGTAATAGCCACAACATTTGAATATCATTAACATAACACTGAACCCCTTAATCACCTTATCGGGTACTAACCTGAAAGGTAATTAAGGGGTGAAGCCATCCTGCAATGCCTACAACAGTTATGCATAACATCCTCAGTGAAATAAAAACCAATTGCCTAACCAAATTCCATTTAATCATTCAATCTGTAGGCTCACATGCCTCATAAAACATTGCATTTACAGTGTATACATGTAGCATAACATGTAAACTGCATGTACACGCTGCAAATCAATGTTAACAATACAATAATCCCACTCAAATCGCCATACATCACAAGAAGTATATTATTTTATCCAATAAACTCACCATCAATGAATTACCACACATCACTTACATCCCTAAACAATTAAAATACCATCCATACCAATTACACAATGAACTAAAGCTATCCTAACAGAGAACAACTTCAAAACATAGTCAAAAGTACACCAACAATTACAATATACTAAAGCAAGGCTTTCCATATCCTACTGTATGGCCTGGAAGCCCAAAACTTACATCTGTCTAAAAATAAAATACATTTAGCACACATCAATGCATAGCCACAATGATTAACAATACAGAATTAGAAGCTTTAACAACACTATCATTTCTTACCCTGTATATATATCTGTACACATACATACAGACATACATACAGTGGGAAGAAATGATATGCATTATAAAAAATGAAAACATGAAAAAGCAACAAAAAAAAACAGTTACATTAAGTACATTTCTTTATTTAACTTACCATTACTTGCCCCCACTCGACTCCCGTTGATCAGCTTACTCACGAACCAATCCACGACACCATCCACGACACCATCCAGGAACAAATCCACGAACCAAACCAGGAACCAATCCAAGAACAAGTGCAGGAACCAATCCAGGAAGCAAGCCACGAAGAAATCCACGAAACAATCCACGACACGATCCAGGAACAGGAACCCATAAAAGAAAAAAAACAAACAAATTAAACATTAAAATAATAAAACATGACAATCAAGGGTTGTACTAGTTTTATTCTTAGTGAATCTGTATTAAAATACCTTGTTCCGGGGTCTTCTTGACGTCCGGTGCCACGCCCTGGTCTTCAATCTTCAGGAGGAGGTCCGTCCTCCTCGGCATCTGCCTTCAAAATGAGACGACATAGGCTTTTAAAGGCCTATGACGTCACATTTGTCGTCATATGGTTCCCACGGCCCTGATTGGGCCGTGAAAACCATGTGTTTTGGCCGATGTAAAAAAATTGATGACGTCACTTACACTGGCGACACACTTTATTCGAGCTTGGCTAGTCCCACGAATTCGGGTATACCCGGGTGTATTGAGGTTTGTGACTGTTTTCTGCCCGAGTGCATTGAGTTATTTTCCAGCAGGGATTGAAGCATTTTATTCCCGCTGGCTGCAATACTGCACAGTACATATATATATACTGCATTACAATTCATGAATTTATGCCATCTGGTAGACACGCGAAGCATTGCAGCCTATTAAATCCTAATCATTATCATTTAACAGATCAGCCGCCCATCAGCCAGGCATGAACCCAGGCTGGGAAGGCAAACGCAACGGGGCTTGTCAGAGGTGAGGAGCGGCGCATTCCAGGTATCTACCAGGTACATACCGGGTATTTGCTCGAATAAAGTGTGTCGGTGCAGTAAAGGCAATAGCAGCAAAGCCATTCTGATTGGCGGTGCTGGCATTGCCTTTAAGTGACGTCATCAATTTTTTTACATCGGCCAAAACAGATGGTTTTCACGGCCCAATCAGGGCCGTGGGAACCATATGACGACAAATGTGACGTCATAGGCCTTTAAAAGCCTATGTCGTCTCATTTTGAAGGCAGATGCCGAGGAGGACGGACCTCCTCCTGAAGATTGAAGACCAGGGCGTGGCACCGGACGTCAAGAAGACCCCGGAACAAGGTATTTTAATACAGATTCACTAAGAATAAAACTAGTACAACCCTTGATTGTCATGTTTTATTATTTTAATGTTTAATTTGTTTTTTTTTTTTCTTTTATGGGTTCCTGTTCCTGGATCGTGTCGTGGATTGTTTCGTGGATTTCTTCGTGGCTTGCTTCCTGGATTGGTTCCTGCACTTGTTCTTGGATTGGTTCCTGGTTTGGTTCGTGGATTTGTTCCTGGATGGTGTCGTGGATGGTGTCGTGGATTGGTTCGTGAGTAAGCTGATCAACGGGAGTCGGTGGGGGCAAGAAATGGTAAGTTAAATAAAGAAATGTACTTAATGTAACTGTTTTTTTTGTTGCTTTTTCATGTTTTCATTTTTTATAATGCATATCATTTCTTCCCACTGTATGTATGTCTGTATGTATGTGTACAGATATATATACAGGGTAAGAAATGATAGTGTTGTTAAAGCTTCTAATTCTGTATTGTTAATCATTGTGGCTATGCATTGATGTGTGCTAAATGTATTTTATTTTTAGACAGATGTAAGTTTTGGGCTTCCAGGCCGTACAGTAGGATATGGAAAGCCTTGCTTTAGTATATTGTAATTGATGTGGGGAACTTTTGACTATGTTTTGAAGTTGTTCTCTGTTAGGATAGCTTTAGTTCATTGTGTAATTGGTATGGATGGTATTTTAATTGTTTAGGGATGTAAGTGATGTGTGGTAATTCATTGATGGTGAGTTTATTGGATAAAATAATATACTTCTTGTGATGTATGGCGATTTGAGTGGGATTATTGTATTGTTAACATTGATTTGCAGCGTGTACATGCAGTTTACATGTTATGCTACATGTATACACTGTAAATGCAATGTTTTATGAGGCATGTGAGCCTACAGATTGAATGATTAAATGGAATTTGGTTAGGCAATTGGTTTTTATTTCACTGAGGATGTTATGCATAACTGTTGTAGGCATTGCAGGATGGCTTCACCCCTTAATTACCTTTCAGGTTAGTACCCGATAAGGTGATTAAGGGGTTCAGTGTTATGTTAATGATATTCAAATGTTGTGGCTATTACTAATGTTGGCAACGGACCCCAAGGATGATGCTGGCGACGGAGACTTCTTATTGATGAGGTTAGTTCAATTTTCTTTACATTTTAACGGTATTGAATGTGTTTAATAATGGCCAAATAATGTATTATCCCTATGTGGATAATAGTTATTTGGCACATTATTGTACTGTATGTGCTGGGGGAGGGGGTATTAGGCCCAAGGGTATTTGGTAGGACTCCCCTGTGGGTATTGGGTGAGGGTGGTTGGGGGGCTTTGTGGGGGAGGGTATGTGGGTGATGGTGGCTTAACCCCTTAATAACTGTAGCGGTTAATAACCGCTATGGTGATTAAGGGGTTAGGGGACATTAATTTGGATGTTGTAATTCTTGTGTTTGTTTTGCAGAAGCGGATGGGGCATGGGCAGGATGAAGATGAGGATGGCCTTCATCGTGGCAGTGGGACATGGGTGAGTGCTATATGTATTTAAAGTCTTTATTGTTGTGTATGTATTGTAAATGGACAACTGCACTATTATCCATTTGTGGATAATAGTCATTCTGCCCATTACTATACTGTATGTTAGGGGGGTATAGGTGTTGTTGGGTATATATATATATATATATATATATATATATATAATTATTTATTTATTTATTTATGTAGTTATTGTGGGGCTGGGGTGTGTTTTTTTATTATTGTGGGTAGTGGGGGTGTGTGAGGGGGCATTAGCCCCAACGGTGGTTGTTTAGGGCTTGCGGGTGGGTAGCGGGAGGCCTTAACCCCTTCAGGACCGTAGCGGTATTAACCGCTACGGTCGTGAAGGGGTTAAGTGCCCCCGCATCCCCCCCGCAAGTCCTAAACTCACACCCAGGGCCAAATACCCCCCTCACCCATCCCCGCTACCCACAATAACGCTGGCACGGTGGGTTAACCCCTTCATTGCCTTAGCGGTTAGCCGCTAAGGTAATGAAGTGGCTTTTAAATGCCTTTTTCCTGCCTCGGATGCATGCCGGGGGGCTCCGGTGCGGGTATCAGCTCGGGAGACCCCCGGCATCAATCACAGGCAGGAAAAAGGGCTGATTTTTCCTAAGTGTCGCCCTTGCCGATGCTTCTCCTTCAGCAAGTTGCCAACTTTAGTTGGCGGGCTGGATTGGCCATAAAATCTCCAATCTGGCCTGCCGATCAGCACCGAAAAGCTGATCGGGGTTTACTGAATTCAGGCGGGGAAAAAAAGTCCCGATAAGTGGCTTATCGGCAGCCGGGTGGCGAAATTTTTTTTTCTCGCAAGAAAAGTTGCCGATAATTCCCACTTATCGGGGCTTACTGAATCAGGAGGGCAAAAAACGGCTATAAAATGCCGAAAAAGCCTTATCGGGGCTTACTGCATGAGCCCTTAATCTGTACCCTGAAATTACAGTGCTGGCTACGTTGAACTCTTTTAGCAAAGCTGTCCTTTTCAGTAGCCCATCTCGCACGGTGAAGAAATTGATCACATATATGGACTGCGGCCAGTACATGTGCAGGAGGTAGAGCCAATTCGGAAGATACCAGGAATGCTGTAGGTGGATTTTTACGTGAAAGAGCATCCGCTTTTCCATTGTTTTTTCCTGGTTTGAAGGTCACATTGAATCGGAAATGGGAAAAGTTTAATGCCCGGTGAGCCAGACGTAGATTGGTACAGCGGACAGTCTGCAAATGTGTTAAGTTCTTATAATCAGTCCATACGTCCACTTCATGTTCTGCCCCCTCCAAAATATGTCTCCATTAAAGGAATGTTGCTCGGGTGGCCAAAAATGCTTTCTCCATAATTGTGCTGTTAATTTCAGCATTGGACAATTTTTCGTGAAAGAAAGGCAACGGGGTGGACAAAGGAATCCATAGGAGAACGTTGAGAAAGAACTGCATAATGGTAAGTGGTTGCTGAGGATCAGGGTGCATCAATACAGGTGTCGTGGATAATGTGCAATCTAGAAAAGCAGTTGCAGCTTGAGATCCCCAAGAAAAAGAAACATTTCCTAAGGAGGGTCATCAGTAGAAGGACCATAAGCAAAACATATTTATGTATATCTTTATTTATATAGCTCCATTAATGTACATAGCGCTTCACAGCAGTAATACACGTAACATAATAATATTAAATAACAAATAATACAAATAACACAATGGGAATAAGCACTTCAGACATACAAGTAACATTATGAAAAGGAGTCCCTGCCCCAAAGAGCTTACAATTTAAGTGGTAAGTAGGAAGAACGTGCAGAGACAGTAGGAAGGTGTTCTGGTTAGTGCGTCTGTGAGGGGCCAAGGTCGATGTATGAAGTGTATAGTATCAGCTACGGAGCTACTCATATGCTTTGTTAAGGAGGTGGGTTTTAAGATGTGTCTTAAAGGTGGATAGAGAGGGTGCTAGTCGGATATTGAGGGGAAGGGCATTCCAGAGGTGTGGGGCAGTGAGTGAAAAGGTTTAAGATGGGAGAGGGCTTTAGATACAAAATGGGTAGAGAGAGGACATCCTTGAGCAGAACGCAAGAGTCGGAATGTGTATAGCGAGAAATTAGGGGCAGAAGAGTATATAGCATTAAAATTGAGGAGGGGAATTGAGTGTGTAATATGGGATTTAATAGGAAGTCAGGAGAAGGAATTCAGCAGGAGAGATGCTGAGACAGAGTTAGGAGAGAGTTGAGTGATTCTGGCAGCATCAGTTAGGATAGATTGTAGAGGAGACAAGTGGGAGGCAGGAAGGCCGGACAGCAGAAGGTTACAATAGTCGTGACAGGAGAATTATAGAAGTAGAGCAACAGAGGAAAGGGCGTGTATTTGCAATTATTGTGGAGGAAAAAACATCAGGTTTTAGCTACATTGTGAATGTGAGAGGAGAATGGGAGGAATGAGTCAAATGTGACACCTAGGCAGCGTGCTTGTGATACTGGGTGTATTATAGTGCTTCCAACAGTAATATAGAAGGAGGCAGTAGGACCAGGCTTGGGAGGAAGCATGAGGAGCTCAGTTTTTTTACATGTTAAGTTTGAGTCAGTGGAGGGCCATTCAGAATTATATAGCGGAGAGACATTCAGAGACTTTGGTCTGTACAGCAGGTTTAAGGTCACGGGTTGAAAAGTAAATTTGTGTGTCAACAGCATAGAGGTGATTTGAATCCAAGAGATATGATAAGGTTACCTAGAGAGAATGTGTAAAGATAAAAGAGAATCGGTCCCAAACAGACCCCTGGGCTACCCCCAGAGAAAGATTGATAGAGAAGAAAGAGGTGTTAGCAAATGAGACACTGAAAGTACGATGGGAGAGGTAAGAGGAAATCCAGGATAGAGCTCTGTTCCAGATACCAAAAGTATGGAGTATGTGAAGGAGAAGAGGGTGGTCCACAGTATCAAAAGCTGCAGAGTGGACGAGCAATATGAGCAGAGTGTAAAGTCATGAATAAACAGCCAATAAAAGTTAGCAAATCCTAAAAATCTGTGGGGGGTGGCTACTCCTGTATAGCCTGGATCTTTCGATCATCCAGAGCTATTCCAGAGGCTAAGAGCACATACCCCAGAAATTATTTTGGGAAGAATCATTATTACTCTTCATATACTGTAGTTGAGCATCTTCGTTTCCCGACCTCGGGGCTTGATTAGGATGGACAGTACAATCATGCATTAAAAAGGCCAGAATTACTGGCATACAGGAGAAGCGATTCGGACCTACGTTGTCGTCTCTTCTCTAGTGTCAAGGGACGCCTGGTAGACCCAATCTGCATAGGTTCAGGTGGAGAATCTTGCCTTGTAACTTCATTGTGCGTAGCTGAGCGTCGGAGCGCAATGTGACGTTTTGTGGCTCTGCGTTCCCCCAGCCGGAGATCGATCTGGCGTACAAGGTCTACCATTGCAGAACAAGTCTCTGGATGAGCAACACAAACCAGTTCATCTTTGAGATCATCTCTAAGTCCACGTCGGAAAATTGAAGATTGAGCATTATCGGTCCAATCGGTCCCAGCCATCAAACTCTGGAACTTTAAAATATAAGTTGACAAATCATCAGAGCCTTGTTTAAGTCCCAGAAGCGGATATTCAGCTGCCTGGCTAGAACCTCTGCAAGAAAAAGCTTTCTTAAACTCGGCCTTAAAGTCAGTATAATTTTCCAAAAGTGGACTGTTCTGAGCGAGTAGTGGTGTCACCCACATAAGGGCATCCCCCGTCAGGTGACAGAGGATGAACCCAATCTTAGCTTGATCGGACAGAAAAATGGCCTGACGAAAACGAAAATGGATATTGCACTGGTTAAAGAAAACCTGAAATGTGTCCGCTTTCCCATCATAGCGGTCAGGCATGGGTAAGGCCGGGACTGGAACAGCGGGGCCAGTGGTCATCTCAACCTGAGTCACTTGAGTTTGTAAGGCAAGGATGGTAGTCTGAAGCAAGGCATGCTCCGCCTGTAAGGTGGTGACTTCTCCCTGCAGGTATTGCAGCGCATTGCGGATCTCCTGTATGTCAGCCATGTCTCTCCAGGTGGATGAAGTCTTTTTTTTTGGCTTCATAAACTGTCAATGTTCGAAGGAAAATCCACAGGGAGAGTGTGTAGTACCCTGGCAGCTTTAACCAAGAGGCTGGATCCGTGGTGCAATGTAGACGGAGAGTTCAGGCCGGAGCAGGCGGATGGGGTAGTCAGACGCTCCAACGTCAGCGCAGGGACCAAACAGAAGAATAGTGGATCAAGCCAAAGGTCAGAGCAAGCAGCAAAGTAATAAGACAAGCAGCAGTGAACCTGCCTCCAGGGTAGCAAGTTTGTTGTGAAGCACAGTAGGACAGGTGCCTTTTTATAGGCCGTGGGAAGTCAGGTGGTGTAGTCAGCATAGTTGTGTGCTGAGGGCCTGTATAGAATGACGCAGTCCCTGCATGCAGGTTCTTACATCTTAATTGTTTCTGAAAGTTTATTCTCATTTCTTCATTCTTGTTTCAACCTGTTGACTGTAGGGCCTATGACACCATGCTATAAAATTGTCTACTAGCACCGTAAAAGGATCACGAAATATCCTCCACAATGGATTTAAAAAAGACAAGAGTAATCAAGGCTAGCGGATACAGTAAATATACATGTAGATTATATATATATATATATATATATATATATATATATATATATATATATATATATATATATAAATATTGGCCCATTTTTGAGGGAGTAGGTTCAGTTTGCACTTTTTTGTTTATATTTACATTGTGGAAAATGTGACTTATTAAATAGTTATTGGAATTATTCAGCAATGATGGTGAAAAAATCCAACACATGTAAACTAAGCAATAAGCATCTTGTACGACATATACATTGACACACTTGAAAAAAAATGTTAATTATAATTGAACTCAGCTTGCTTCGCTAGTATGTGATGCTCTAAAATACCATTACTGTCATTCTGAACTGAGCTGTCACACGACTCACATACTGTACATGAGAATGGCACCATTTATTATATTGTAATGTTATGTTTTATTGTAACAATATTATATATGGTCTATACATGTATAATCTCATCTGTAGCTTTTGGACTAAAAGAAACATGTAGAATGACAGCTACTATCATAAATCAATTGGCAAATATCTAATTTTCCACCCCTGGCCTTTTCCAAAAGACTGTATGAGTTCTAGAAAAAATATTCACTATAGCATATGTATGTAATGAGACACAGCAGGGAGTGAGTGTAGTTACATAGTTACATCGTTACATCGTTACATAGTTACATAGTAGATGAGGTTCAAAAAAGACTTACGTCCATCAAGTTCAACCTATGCTAAATTTAGATGACAGATACTTTATCGTATATCCGTTCTTACAGTATATTGATCCAGAGGAAGGCAAACAAAAACCCCAGTGAAATATCATCTGATATCTCATAAGGGGAAAAATAAATTCCTTCCTGACTCCAAGTAATCAGATTACTCCCTGGATCAACATCATTCCCATGTTTACTTATTTGGTATATCCCTGTATGCCTTTCCTTTCTAAAAAGATGTCCAAACTTTTTTTGAAGATATCTATTGTATCTGCCATCACAATCTCCATGGGTAATGAATTCCACGTTGTAATTGCCCTTACTGTAAAGAACCCTTTCCTTTGTTGCTGGAGAATTCTCCTTTCCTCCAACCGTAAGGGATTCCCCCGAGTCCTTTGTACTGCCCTTGGGATGAATAGTTCTATTGAAAGCTCCTTGTATTGTCCCCGAATATATTTGTATATAGCTATCATATCCCCTCTTAGGCCGCGCTTATAGTGCTGGCGACGGCGACGCGACCGATGACGTCGCCGTCGCCATTAGCGAAAGTTATAATTTGATTTGGAGCGACGTCGCTGGTGACAAGGCCAGTGACATCACGAAAGGGGGCGGGCCGCGGTCTCTGATAGGTTTAGAGACAGTCACATGTGGCGGCTGTCTCTAAAAAATCAAATAGACCCGGTTTCAAATTTTTTGGTTGCTCCGTCACTCCATCGCGGTCACGCTTACTATAAGCGCGTGCGACAGAGTCAATGTATTTGTTTTGGAGCAACGTTGCATCACCGTCGTCAGACACTATAAGCGCAGCCTAAGACACCTCTTTTCCCGCATGTAACAGGGGATTTATCCCTGTTCAGGAAATATGCCTCAAATCCAGCAGTGTGGTGGTTAACTGCTGATTGTCAATTAACCAACACCACCTGGCTCATTAGGTTTGTTAGAAAAGCCTGCCTTTGAGACAGGAAGTGAGATTTTTCCTGAGTCTCACAAGTTGTGGGACTGACCATAGGAACAGATGTCTTGAGCCTGCCAGAGACTGCACGCTGCCAGCAAGACACAGGGGAAAGGACTTCTAAAACCTGGAGAACAAAGAAGCCCTCCCCTACAAGAAACAGATAAGACTTTACTTTCTAAGACTTTTTGTATATCTGCATATATCAAGATATATGTTTGGGGCTGGGATACATGCTAATCTAAAGGGAGTTGTTGACTGCATAGGTTTAACTAGAAATACTCCCAAGTGGAACAGAAGCTTTGTTTAACCCCTTATTTGCATATGTTTGGATGATTTTCTGTGTTAAAGAAACAGGCGCAATAAAAGCCTTATTTAATTTAATCTTAAAAAGTCTCCATTGCATACCTCTGCACATGTCCTCTTACATATGGTGTCAGAAGTGGGATGAGAGGTGGCCCTTGAAGGTAAAAGGGGCCCCGGAGATTGCCTGTGAAATTTTTTTGTGCTTTTTGCCTACAAACAGCCTGAGCAACATAAACAGAGGATCTCATGCAGCAGAGACCAGAATTAAAGGGATACACATCCAGGCAGGAAATCTACACTGCACAGATGGACTCTTTTCCCCAATCCCAAGAGGAGAGAGAGAGACTGCTGAAGCAGGTAAACCTTACATGCCTATCACAATAAAGTGTAATATGGTCATTGAAATAGGGGTTTTGCCTTCCATCCGTAGTCAGGGTTCAAAAAGTAAGTTAGCCCTTAAAAAGGGATAGGCGTTTGTTGTTTTCAAATGTTTCACTGAAGCAGTGAATACAGATGGTGACCCACGAGCGGTACTGATTCTGCAAGTAAAGGCTGCCACACCGCATAGGACTACCAGCTGTGAATGGAGTATATGCAGAAAAGTGTGAAAATTGATGCAAGACTGTGCTGAAGCAGGGGAATTTTCAGTTAACAAGTGCTGAGGGTAAAATTGCCCTAATGGGAAAAAGGAATTGCTGAGCTGTGTAAAAGGTATCCCAAAGCCAATTGCTGAGTGTTGAGTCGCCCTGCCGGGAGTGAAAGAAATATTCCACTGCAAAGAATATTTTTTTTTCTGCAAGTAAAGTCTGTCTAGGTATCTTGGGAGTAAAACAGGCACCCAAAGTGTGAAGAGTGAATGCCATAATACCCAAAGTTGAGACTAAAAATTACTGAACTCAAGCAGAAAACCACATTATTTTGCTGAAGTGGAGGCATTTCACCTAGCAAGTAAATGGTGTAAAGCAAATAGAAGTTTTTACCTAGCAACTGCACATCCAGTATACCTAATGAGAGAGAATGCGTGCACAGTACTGCTGATATTGTAAAACTTGCCCAAGGAAAGAAAAAGAAAAAGTCTACAGAGATGCCTGTGAGAGCTACGACCTCTACAAGCAAAATATGCCCACCTGTAGGACTACCACAATTGGGGGTTCTAGCAAATACAGTGGCAACAGCTGCAATAGCGCCTCCTGAGGTCAGGAAGAGAATTACACCTGAGAGACCCAAAATGGAGGACAAGATGCAGCGTTCCTGTAATGAACCCTACCCCACGGAAGAGTGGCCCTTCCAGTCCAATAAAGAGGAAGACATCTCTTACAGGGAACCTGAACCGAGTCACACCCACAAAACACCCCAAGAATGGTGGGGGTGCCTGAACTCGGCACAAACCGAAAAGACCGCTCTCTATGATGATGAATATGATCGGCATGAGAAAGAGCGGGAGCAGCAGATCACCAAATATTTCTGTCAGCTAACGCAACTGCAAGAAAAGCCTGGCGTATACAATGAAGCCGCTGAAGTATCAAATAAAGAAGGAGACCCCAGTATTCCTGATGGGACAGAGTCATCCAAAACAAAAAGGCGGAAAAAGAAAAGCGGTTCTTCACTTACCGTGGAAGGAACAGACACGTCCGCAGATCCTGTGTGGGAAAAGGGGGACGAGTTGCCCTGCAGCCTAGAGAAAATGGAGAATTCGTCCCGCGGATAACCGAATATCCAAAGGGCCCAAGGCAGAAATTGTGTACCCCAAAGAAGTGTCTGTCCGGCGCCAACAGTGAGGAACCCTCAACCAACCATCCCAGGGAAGCGGAGCCAGAACCAGTGAGTGTTGATCCCTTGACCAGCCCTGAAGATGCCCTGAAAAATGCCAGGCATGACTGTGATATGCTCCGTTAACAATTGAAACAAAAGAAAGATGATTACACAGAGCTACAGAAAAATAACGTGAAGCTACAGAAAGATGTGCTCACAATTTACTCTTTGGCCAGGACAGAATTGGACGATCTCAAGACTGAGCTAGATGCTGCAAACACTACAAAAGTCACCATGGTGGAAAAACAGCCAATCCGATAAAATGATGGCTAAGCTGAAGCGGAAGTATGAGGAGGCACTGAAGGAGATTACAGTCTTTCAGCAAGAGGTTCACGGTCTTCGCCTAGAACTGAATGCCTCACAACAAGAGGTCAACAGTGTCCGGACAGAGGTGGACATATCCCAGAAGGAGGTTGATACACTCCGCACAGCACTGGATGCCTCACACCACGAGATCGGCACCTGCCGCACAAATCTGGAAGTCTCTAAAAAGGAACTTCACAGTCTCACGGATGAGCTGGACATCTCTCAAACTAACCTCAGTCTTAATATGAATCTCAAAATCTCTCTGAAGGAGCTTCAGACCCTTAACCTAGATATGGAAGTCTCCCGCCAGGAGACTGTCATTCTCAAAGCAGATGTGCGTAAATGGAAGGAGGGATACATGGAGGCCCTGAAAATTACAGAGACTGCAAAAAGAGAAAACTTAAAACTGAAAGAAGAAAATTCTCATTTTACAGACCTCGTCAAGGAAAAGAATGAAAAGCTGCACGAGCTTAAAGAAATAAATAAACTTTTGGAAGATGAGAAGTTTGAAGCAGAGCATCGACTGCAGAACCAACTGCAAGGTCTGCGTACGCACCTCCAGAAGGCCGAGGAGAAGCAGCAAACTCTGCAGGTAGACAATCTGCAGGCTGCTAAAGAAGTACAAGTGCTGCAGGAACGTCTGATTACCCAGTATGTCCCCGCAAAGCAGCATGAGAAACTGAAAGCTAGCTAAACACAAAGGGAACTGCCGCACAGCTAAATTGTAAACCACGGTGAGGTGCTAACTAGGTAAGGAAATAATGTATACAGGAGAAAAGGAAACCTAGTGTATAAGCACTCAATCACAACTAAACGTATAATGATAATGTTAAAATACTTTATTTATAATCAATTAATAAAAAAATGGGGTTTAAAATAAAATATATATCAAACAGCACATGACTGTGATCATTTGTAACATAACTATAAGTAGTTAAGTAGTTGGAGCATATGGGGATCCTTGATAGATATTCAGGATCTTGTGCTATAAATATAGCTTCCTACAGATTGGGAAGTAGGGCCGTTATAGGTCCACTATACAGATAGTGTCTCATTCAAGTATAGATGTATACTGTCAGAACGTATAATGGTGAACGTTCTGTGTATATGGTGACACTATGTGGTATATATATGTTAATATACCTAGGCAACAAATGCAGAGATATGCACTGTGTATGAAGCTACCTGTTATATCTGGTTCGTGAGTAGCTGGTGGGTGAACCTCAGTCACCCAGCACTGAGGGCTGCTTATCCGTAAGTGTGGCACTTCGAGGGAGCACTCAGTAAGCGGAAGCCACTTGAGCTGATTCTTAGAGTTACCCCGAGTTAATTCAGCCTGCCTTGGATGCATTAACACTCTATTGTGGAGGTCCTAACTGGATAATTAATTGCCTCTAACATTTCCATTCTCATAGGACTTAAGGGTTTCTATCTCTTCTCTAGTGCTTCGTTCGTGCTATATTTCATGGATCAGTAACCTGTCAGTGTCCCTATTACACCTACCTGCTTATACTTTCCTGATTGGGAGGGTCTGTGTGGGCCAACGGTGTACTCATCACTGCAACAATACTTACCCCATACAGGGGATGTACACGATCAGCTGCCTATGCACAAATACCCTTTCCTTTAGCCCAGTAGCCGAGCCACATAAATTTATCTATGCTACTCATGTCGACATTAATTTAATGATACCCTATTGAGGGTGTTCGTATTGGTCAATTAACTGCGCATACTCTGTAGTCCTTTGGTCACATGGCTCAAGTGGCTTCCGCTTACTGAGTGCTCCCGCGAAGTGCCACACTTACGGATAAGCAGCCCTCAGTGCTGGGTGACTGAGGTTCACCCACCAGCAACTCACGAACCAGATATAACAGGTAGCTTCATACACAGTGCATATCTCTGCATTGGTTGCCTAGGTATATTAACATATATAACACATAGTGTCACCATATACACAGAACGTTCACCATTATACGTTCTGACAGTATACATCTATACTTGAATGAGACACTATCTGTATAGTGGACCTATAACGGCCCTACTTCCCAATCTGTAGGAAGCTATATTTATAGCACAAGATCCTGAATATCTATCAAGGATCCCCATATGCTCCAACTACTTAACTACTTATAGTTATGTTACAAATGATCACAGTCACGTGCTGTTTGATATATATTTTATTTTAAACCCCATTTTTGTATTCATTGATTACAAATAAAGTATTTTAACATTATCATTATACATTTAGTTGTGATTGAGTGCTTATACACTAGGTTTCCTTTTCTCCTGGAAACTGAAAGCTACCCTGAGCATCACCAAAGCTACCCAGAGCATCGCTAGAGGCCAAGCTTAGAGCCCAGGTGACTCGGCACAAGAGGGAGCACAAGAAGGTCCAGAAACTGAGACAAGTAACTGTGGCCCGAGCAAAGAAATTCACAGTGCTTCACAATACAATGAAAATGTGGAAGCAAGCTCAGAGAAAGCAAAGTGTGCAGATAAATTCCCTGAGAAGAGACTTGCAAGACGCACTCAAAAAACAGGGATCTCTTGCGGATGAGATTACAGTTCTACAAGGACAAGTATTGACCCTGACCAAGCATCAGTATCCCACAGCCACAAAAACCCATGAAGACAAGGGTACAGTGAGAGCTGGGAATACCGTTCGTCTGAAAAACAAGGTTGCAAAATTTGAACCATCTGAACAAGCACTAGCAAAACCTTCAGCCACCCAACAGGCAACAAAAAAAGGTACACGTGCTGATTCAATACCAGAAGAATCCTTAGCTGATGAAGCTGAAAAGATGGGACATTCTCTGGAAGTGGATGTGGAATTGCAACTCAATCCCAAAGAAGCTGAACTAGCAACTCCATTGAGTGAAAAAAGTGCAGAGAGACAGCTTCAAGAGCGGAAAACTCAAAGGGCTGTTTTTAAACGCTCTGCAACTGTTGCCATACAGTCTGCCTTCAATAAGAGGAGCACCCGACGCAAGGGAAATCTCATGACCTCGCACGCAGTAAAAAGACTATACTTGGAAAAAGTCCTCCTCGAGAGACTGAGGAGTGCTGATCTCAAGCACCTTCGGGAGGAGACACGAATAAACTGGAGAAAGGGCTCCAATCCCAGCGGGACTGAGGTTTCTCTTCCTCCACCCACTCCCATTCAAGTCACAGAGATATCTCAAATGAGAGTGGAAGGATGGGCTTTGGCCGTGGCAAGCCCGAGCTTCCCACAAACAGGGGAGGTATGTAACAGGGGATTTATCCCTGTTCAGGAAATGTGCCTCTAATCCAGCAGTGTGGTGGTTAACTGCTGATAGTCAATTAACCAACACCACCTGGCTGATAAGGTTTGTTAGAAAAGCCTGCCTTTGAGACAGGAAGTGAGATTTTTCCTGAGTCTCACAAGTTGTGGGACTGACCATAGGAACAGACGTCTTGAACCTGCCAGAGACTGCACGCTGCCAGCAAGACACAGGGGAAAGGACTTCTAAAACCTGGAGAACAAAGAAGCCTTCCCCTACAAGAAACCGATAAGACTTTACTTTCTAAGACTTTTTGTATATCTGCATATATCAAAATATGTGTTTGCGGCTGGGAGACATGCTAATCTAAAGGGAGTTGTTGACTGCATAGGTTTAACTAGAAATACTCCCAAGTGGAACAGAAGCTTTGTTTGACCCCTTATTTGCATACGTTTGGATGATTTTTTGTGTTAAAGAAACAGGCGCAATAAAAGCCTTATTTAATTTCACCTTAAAAAGTCTCCATTGAATACCTCTGCACATGTCCTCTTACACCGCTATACACCATCCCGACTAGCGTTCTGCTCAAGGATTTTTTCTCTCTACCCTTTTGTGTCTAAAGCCCTCTCCCGCCTTAAACCTTTCTCACTCACTGCACCACACCTCTGGAATGATCTTCACCTCAATATCTGACTAGCATCCTCTCTATCCTCTTTTAGGACCCATCTTAAACACACCTCCTTAACAAAGCATATGAGTAGCTCCGTGGCTGATACTATACACCTCTTACATAAACCTTGGCCCCTTGCAGATGCACTTACCAGAACACCTTCCACAGAGTCTCTGTACGTTCCTCCTACTTACCAATTAGATTGTAAGCTCTTTGGGGCAGGGACTCCTTTTCCTAAATGTCACTTATGTCTGAAAACACTTCTTCGCATTATGTGCTATTTATGTCTTATTTGTATTTATTATTTATATGATTATCACGTGTATTACTGCTGTGAAGTGCTATGTACATTAATGGCATTATATAAATAAAGATAAAGTTATGTAAACCAATCTAATTTAGCGAGCCTCTTCTCATAAATCAGATTATCCATCCCCTTTATTCATTTGGTGACTCTTCTCTGCACTTTCTCTAGTTCCATAATGTCTTTTCTAAGGAGTCGTGCCCAAAATTGAACTCCAAATTCAAGGCGCGGCCTTACTAATGCTTTAAAAAGGAGAATAATAGTGATGAGCATATAATCAGTGGCGGAGTTCAGATTTTGTCGCCTGTCGGCACTTACCCTGGGCCGTCACCTCCTTCATTCCACCCTCCTCCTTCAGCGTCGCCGCAATGTCACATGACGATGTATTTCCATGGCAACACATCGCCATGGGATGTCACAGAGTTATTTGATACCGCAACGCTGAAAGAGGAGGGCGGAGTGAATGAGAAGGTAAGAGACCTTTACAGAGCCTGCACGCTCTCCCCTGGCAGTCAGTGGGGTTACCTGGCCAGCCTTAGACTTTGCGGGCCCATCTATTAAAAAAAAAAGGGGGCGACTTACCTAGACCTAGCGTCAACAGGAGGGAGAGGAGGAAGCGCAGGTCCCGATGGTGAGGGGTCCAAGACGGCCGCCTTGCTTGCCTTGTCCTAAGTCCGGCCCTGGGAAAGAGAGCGGGGCCTCTGTATTCCGCCCCGGGCATATCGGGCCTAATAGGAAATCCACCACTGCATATAATAATTGCACAGTGCGAGTGTCTTGTTCATCTTGATGAGTCTTTAAACATATGAATAAAGTCACATTATTCCTTAAAGTGTTTTATTAAAAGTAAGTGCAAGAACTTGGCAAAATAAACAGATCTCTGAGAATATAGAAATAATGCTGTATTTCTATTCTGAGCGTCCAACAGCAGCGCTGGAAAATAGCTTATTTACCAATGTTTCCTGGTTGCAAAACGGATGGAATAATGGCATAAAATATAGCACCAGATTTATGAACGAAACATCACATTGCTCTAGGCACTGTTGTTTGTAGCAGGGTTGCAGATATAAGACTCAATAAATAGACCCATAGCATTTCCTGCTGTTGGCATTGAATGGAAAACAGAAGCATACAATTATCTGTCTAGTTTTCGGGCCCTGTAGAGAGACTTATGGCTGTGAAAGAAGCAGTTAAGTGTGATTATTCCCTCAGGATCACTCGGTCAATCAACCGTTCAGAGGACTTAGATCATGCAACGAGACCTAGAAACAAAGCCAGCACTACCTAATATACAGCAGCCAGCAGCTCCACCTAATGGACAAGGTTATATGCACCGATGTGCTAATATATTGTGAGGAAAGCAATTTAGAAGAGTATTGCCAAAATGGTAGATTTGAACATACAGATGTATACATTGTGTCCGCAGCCACAGGAAGAAAAGCAAAACGCGGCAGCTCTGGGGACAGTAAAAGCTGCGGCTGTTGGTAGGGGGTCCGTTCAGCTGGGGGAAGCCGGGGGGTTCGCGCAGAGGTTTCCCCCAGCACATCTGTACGCGTGTATTTTTTGTAAGATCATTGAATATCAATGTATTTACACTTATATTACTTTATTAATTGCATTATTATGTAGGGTTTTTGCACGCGTGTAAAGATATGTAATTGCACACCGATAATCCCACAGTATAGCCCCTAGTTAACCCTTTTGAGTGACAGAGGTGTCATGGCGTCCGAGTGCCAGAACCCCTCCGGCACAATGCTGTTATGTGACCGCGGCAGCCATTTTCTGGGAAACGGAATAGGAGGGGCCCTCCTGCTCCGTTTTCCTTAATGTATGGATCGCGTCTTGTGCTGTATGGGAACGCAGGACGCAATCTAATCAGCAATAAACAGAGCCTTTGAGTATAATGTAGTCGCTGCATCATGGGGGCCCCTGAGCGCCAGTCCCCATGGCGTAGTGACTATGTCCTGTGGCACCCAAAGGGTTAATATGCAGTGACGACACCGCTGGAAAAATAGATCCTCCACCACGATGAGGCTGCTTATTGAGACATTATTATGAGACAGCGTATTGATGAAGAGCCAAAATAATTTCCAGCATGGGGAAGTGGATTCACAGCATATTGAATAAAGGGCTATGTTTTACCCTACTTCTGACAAAGGCCCCGATTTAATATGTGGTGAAGACACCTTCCCTGTGCTCAGGGCCACCAACAACATTCCTGGGGCCCAGGACTATAGCTAAGGGCCCTCCCTGTCGACGGCCTTGCCAGGCACCCCCCCCTCTTTCTGTTACACACATCTTCACTCTTAACAGCCACCTTCATTCCCCCCTCTGACTCTGCCCCTCTCTCCCCCCATCTTACACTCTTTGGCTTCGATTGTACCAGCTCCGGCTGGGCGTGTGCGCTATCTGGTGATGTCATAGCTGCGCCGCAGCCGAGCGACATGTGCACTGCAGGTAGGGCTAAGTCCCCGCTGGCGCTGAGTGCGCTCATGCTTGGAGAGCACTCCAAGCATGAGCGCCGGGTGTCCTGTTTGTATGCACACACGGGGGAGGGGGAGGGCATTGCGTGTAGTTGAGCGCGCGGGTAAGTATAGTTTTTTTGTTTACCTAAGCGCCGATCGCAGCTGAGAGTGTGCACGCGCACGAGCTCCGCGCGCACCGCGTGAGCAGGGTCTTACATATATCTATATATGTAATTCTCCGCCGCAAGCGCCACCCGCTCAGCGCTAGTAGGGACTTAGTCTAAGAGGCAGCCGGAGGAGACAGGGAGGCGTCGCGGAGGTGTGGCCGTGAGCGGTTCACCCTCATTGGCTGAACCGCTCACGTGATGCGGCCGTCGCCTGAAGAAAATAAAATCCCAGGTCTGTTCTCTGGTCTGCCGTCCTGCAGTTGCTGTCTGAGCCACCTGCCGCTTTGGGTATAATCACGGCCTTCCTCTCACTCCCTCACCTCCCCGCTCTCCCACCTTTCTCTCTATCTCCCTTCCTCCTTTCCCTCTCTTTCCCACTCCCTCACTCACTTCTCTCTCACTCCCTCTCTCCCTCTTCCCCTTCTGTCTCTCACTGCCCCCTTCTCTCTCTCTCACTGCCCCCTTCTCTCTCTCTTACTGCTCCCTTCTCTCTCTGTTACTGCTCCCTTCTCTCTCTCTCACTGCTCCCACCCCACTTGCCACACACAAATTGTAACCTACACACACACAATTCCAGCCCCCACACCACAATACCCATGTCATACTCCCCCCACACACAAAACCCTCCACACCACAATACCCACACAAATCCATCACATACCACAATACCCCCCACACCATGATACCCACATAATACCCTCCCACACCACTATACCCCCACCAGAGCTGGGGTTCTGCGGCAATTAGAGGGCCGGTGCTGCCTATTGAGCTGCAATATAGCCATATATAATATGCCACTTGGTATACACTGTGAATGGTGATAGAGATCTGTATACTGTACTAAGGATATTTTTGTGTTCCCTATTTTTATCTCATTTATTAGGATGTATATATTTTGTTTTGACTGTTCACTCATATTTTTTGTATGCAAATATAGTGTAACCCCAGGTAAGATGTTATGCAGTGACACAAGTACACTGCACGCTGCCTGCAATAGGCAACTACAACACCCAGCATTCTGTGCTGCACCAGGGAGCCACTTTTGGGGCAGGATGATGTGATTTGTGATGTAAGGAGCCTCAGCTAATGAGATTGGACACTGGAGAGGTGGATCTTAGAGAGATCTGGAAGAGTCCCTGGCAGGGCACGCTGGATCAGATCTGTGCGAGCCTGAGAGATCTCAGGACTGACCATTGATGACCAGGAGCCCAGCCACCAATCTGCCTGAAGTACTGGACACTGGCTAAAGGGAGAAGCCCAGCAGAGCATCAATTGAACAGCAGCAGGAGGCACGCGCACCGTCAGTGTGGATCCTCAATGGAAGCCAAGTAAAGGGTACTTAAGCGTTTGTGAAATACAGGCCAGCTACGTAGACACTCCAACAGTGTGCCGGCACTTTCACACAGGCCCTTATACCTAGGGTTGGGTGGTATTAGAGAGAGCGACATGGACAAACACACACAGCGTTTGGCGGGGAGTGTTTATGTTACTCAGTATTGTATGTGAATTGAATGATCCTCCAGTTGAGGATCATAAGGTTTATCTGGGTACATGAATACAAGTACCTCTGTGTTATAAACATTACTTTAGTCTGCCTGTCTGCCTTTGTCTGACCCACGGCCATGTGTGGAGGAGGACTTGGGCCCCTGCCAGCAGCGGTAGATGTTAGTCTGAGGTAAATTAGAGGGGTTACATTGGAGGCACGGTCAGACCTACTTGGCGATTTTTGCCCGGGAACGGCCTCAAACTTATCAGAACATTTGCCCTGTAGCAACCCCTGTCGAGTATATCTGACATTTCCTCACCATGAGGGCGGCCATTTTAAATGAGTGGTGTTCACTGAACGGTCTGGATTGTAACAAAGCATCGATCTGGTCCCAGACACAGCTGATGATGTAGCTATTAATGGGGTGCTGGGAGCCGTACCCCCATGGGGAGGGCCCAAATAAAAGGAAAAATATTGTGCTATAGTACTAAGACTGCATTTGGACTGTGCATGTGCGATGAAGATATTGATCCTACCCGGAGGGTAGCGGGGAGGGACAATGATATGTGGGACATTTCTATTTGTCATATCCCTTCCGCTGGCCCTAGCAACCCAGTTAACCACACTGTTGTAGATAAAGTGTGAGAGTTTTTAGCAAGAGGGGAAGGCCTTGGAAAAGCTCCTCAGTGAGATATACCTGGCTGTCCCTACGTCCTACACGGACACCCCCTATACCTCACCCGTTGCAATCATAATAGTCAGGGCTCGACAAATTAGAAAAAAGCCCTCGCCTGAAAAAAAAGGCACTCACCCCCCCAAAGAAAAAAAATGGTCTTATTGTAACCCTCTCCCTCTCTCACCCCCCCTCACTTTACCCGCTGGCGAGTCTTACCGGCAGCGGGGTGCTGCGGCGTCTCACGGAATTCTCCTGCGTCTCTCCCTCAAACTACAGTGTCTCCCCCTGCAACTCGCGTGAGAATGGCTGCTTTTTAAATATACATTAGAGTGTAAACTCTGTGGATTAGTGTTCTGTATCTATATACATTAGAGTGTAAGCTCTGTGGATTAGTGTTCTGTATCTATATACATTAGAGTGTAAGCTCTGTGCATTGGTGTTCTGTATCTATATACATTACAGTGTAAATTCTGTGGATTAGTATTCTGTATCTATATACATTAGAGTGTAAGCTCTGCGGATTATTGTTCTGTATCTACACATTAGAGTGTATGATCTGTGCCAATATATTTGTTTCTATACATTAGAGCAGTGATGGCAAACTCCAGTCCTCAAGGGCCACCAACAGGTCAGGTTTTCATGATATCCCTGATCCAGCACTCATAATGACTGAGCCACTGATTGAGCACCTGTGCTGAAGGGATATCCTGAAAACCTGACCTGTTGGTGGCCCTTGAGGACTGGAGTTGCCTACCTCTGCATTAGCGAGTAAAATCTGTACCTGTCACGGTTGGTGAGTACCAGCATGGTGCAGTATGATGTCAAGCGCAGTGCTATAGTAGCATCGTGTAAACATGTATAAATATGTCAAGAAAAAATAGGGAAGGAAGTGGTTAGTGACTGGGAGTATATCTTCTGCTACATTTGTGTGTCCCAAGGCTACTGTACTTCTTATTTGTGACATCTGTTAACTTTTGTAGACTGAAAGAAAGAGCAAGATGGGATATGTGCAAACGTTTCTTTTAAATACAACGGGGTTCTTGTTACTTTGTTTATTGTCAGTACCAGTCCCAGGTAAGTGTATTGCCATTAAGAAAATGGGTTTGTCTTTCTGATATTGTAATAATCACACCAGGGATTATTTATCAAAGTCTTCAAACTGCAAAATGGGGCAAAACTTCCCCAGGTCTCAAAGAAAATAAGCCCATAACTTTCTGGGGGATTTATTTCCTTTGATAAATCTGGCACGGTTATTTTGCAGCCAGGAGGCGTTGTGGGCGATGTATGAGATGTATGAAGATTTTTTTTTTTTTTTAAACGAATTGAAATAGGCATTGCGTCAAAAAAGTACATTTCGCACCTAAGATCATAAGTGGCATATTGTGTTATGTCATTGTTCACACGTATTGTATGGGGAGTCTGTTAGTCTGTTTTGTATCTGTTTGTATGGGGAGTGTCATGTTCATACATAATAATGCATTAAGAATCGTTTGTGTGTACTTCAATTTGTCTTTTACACCAAGAAAAAGTTGGCTGACAATGTTGATGCATTGATGATGCACAAAAGTGTCGTGTGCTTGTATTTTTTGAAAATACATCGTTTGTATAAGTGCGCCACTGACAACCTCCAAACTCTGCCTCTAATTCCATCCATTAGTGTCTTAGGGGTAGATCATTAGAAGATTGTTACATTTACATTACATTATTTATCATTTACATTTACATTATTTATCAAAATCTTCAAACTGCACAATGAAGCAAAACTGCCCCAGGTCTCAAAGAAAAGAAGCCCCGAACTTTCTGGGGGATTTATTATCGTCGATAAATCTGGATGGCTTTTTTGAAGCCAGCAGACTATGTGGGCGATGTATGAAGAATATTTTTTTTTGTTAAACTAATTTTAATAGGCATTTCTCCCCTAAAATCATAAATCGACATGTGTTGGTGTCATTTTTTTGTATGGTGTATGTCATGAAAATACATATTCAAGCAGAAATACTATATTTCCCCCTTTTTATTTTTTTTATGTAAATGATGTGACATTGTATAATTCTACATCCTTACCTAAGACTGCAATCGTTTAGTGCTCCCATTATAAATCTGTTGAAATCCTGGTTGTTTGCTTAACAAAATGTCCGTCTTCAAATGTTGTGCTGCAGTCTGTGAAATCCTGTAACTGATACAGTATGTAACATTATATTCCGAAGTGTTACACATTATTGTTAAAGCTTTCAGAATAATATAAAGTCTGTTTGGAACACAGCAACAGATCTGTTTGTGATACTTTGTTGCCAAAGGGCAGAGCTAAAATGTTTATTTATTTATAAAATATTTTACCAGGAAGTAATACATTGAGAGTTACCTCTCGTTTTCAAGTATGTCCTGGGCATAGCGTTAAGACAAATAATACATGTTTACAAATACAGTTACATAAGTGAACAAGGGTATACATTATATAAAAGACATTGCATGCACAGTTAAACAAAATATATATTATAGGCGAAAGTAAAAGTTACAGACCAGATTAAAATGTGAGACAGCTTTAGTTTTGAAAGAATTTAAACTGGGGGTGGATGTGAGAGTCTCCGGTAGGTTGTTCCACTTTGGGGTGCACGGTAAGAGAAGGAGGAACGGACGGATACTTTGTTGAGCCTTGGGACCACGAACAGTCTTTTGGAGTCTAATTTCAGATGTTAATTGCTGCATGTGGTAGGGGTGAGGAGCTTGTTCAGATAGACGGGTAGCTTGCTCAAAAGTATTTGAAGGCAAGACAGGAGAGATGAACTTTGCGCCTAGACAAATAAAATAAATAAAAATAAATAAAAGGGCAGAGGTCAAAAAGGTGTCAGAGCCTGTTTCAAAAGAGGAAGTGGATATGACTTTCTAAATGGTTGCTGTAGCAACCAAAGGATGATTGGTACATAAATGAATCATTAAAAATGGCATTAGGGGTAAAACAAAATAATGCAGACAACATTATCTAATACTAGAGAACGGATTTTTAAAAAAAAAAATCTTGAATTTGTCTTTTACACCAAGAAAATGATTACTGACAGTTTCTGATGCATTTGTGATGCACAAAAGTGGAGCGCACTTGTACTTTGTTTATATATCATTTGTATAGGTCCGCCAGCGACAACCTCCAAACGTCGCCTCTAACTCCACCCCTTAGTGACTTAGTTCTTACAAAACATTGAAATTGTTTGAATACATTGGCGCGCCAAGCTGCATTCATTTGTTACTATTCCGTGCGTCACTTTTATGACAAAATTGCTTTAAGCCACGATTTATACACAGACACCTATGGGTGCTATGGGGCAGATGTATCAAACTTGGAGCTAAATTAATGCAAATTGAGTCATTTCCATCTTGCGTCTCTTTGCTTCAATGTCTCACAAGGTCTTTGCTCCACGATTTGTGCAGTGTGAGTTTTGGGGAGTGAAAATAAGAGGAATTAGGGAGGAGTTACATGATGCACAGATTATAATGAGATGTATCACACTCTGCATCCCTGAGCGTCACTCTTTTTTTAATCTTGTATTTGTGTCGAAAGAAATCCGCCAGCTCTGAGGGGGCCGTACACTTTTCTGGCTAACAATTTGTGTCAAATGTAAAAATTACCTTCCTATATATGCTGCGAACACAAACTGAAAATGGAGAAATCCACCAAGTTCTCTGCGCACTCTTTAAATTAATACATCTATAGCTTTGTATCTACTGTTAGTATAGTTGCATGTCATTTCCCAGAATCCCTTGCTGCAGTGGAAGATGTATGCATAGAGACACAGAATGTAACTCCTCTATTGATACTCCCTATACCGATAGCTGATGCAGATGGCTTAAAAGTGAGAAACAGCCCCCCCTTACCCCACGCAATCTCCCAGCTGCAAGCTAGTGTAGTGTTCAGAAAAAAGCACTGAATATGATGGGATTTTTCTCCTTTAATAAATCTGATGCAGATTTATTTTTTTTTGCATTGGTTTTACCACACACACACACACACACACACACACACACACACACACACACACACACACACACACACACACACACACACACACACACACACACACACACACACACACACACACACACACACACACACACACACACACACACACACACACACAATTTTAATTTAATTTTCTGCTCCAGAACCCGCATTGATTTCAAATCGCTGGAGGCTTAACTTATTAAAAATACTAAAAGCATCAACTAACAAACCAATATTCTTCCAGGACTGGAGTATTTTCTCCTCCAGGAGGAAGAGATCTTGATCACGTGCAATGTTTCACATGGAAATAAAGAGCCCACTGTGTGGTATGAATATGGAACACAGGGTTCGTATCTCTCTGCAGTTAATACAAGTGATAACCAATTTACAGTTGCACGTGGTGGAGGAATATTTGCATGTAGAACACAAAACAGCAAACCCGAAAGCACAATACTTATTAAGGACTCGTGCAATTCCCACAACTTATTTATCATCGCACCAGAAATAGGTACGTGACATTTACTCTGCTACCTAATACTGAATATTGTCAGTAGAAAATCAGCCTGATTGTGCAGCTTTCCTGTGTCTGCTAAAGTTGATACAATAATAAGGATAATGTGAAGACAGTTATATATTTGTTTTATTAACAGGATTTATTATCTTAATTCAATAGTTTATGCCTGTTGTTCTTGGTTATTTCTAAGTCAACATTTCATTTTTTTTTTTTGCAGATGAAAGTGCAAGAAATACAGAAGTAAAAACTACAAATATTTCAAGAGAAGTAAATCAAAATGTCAATCTTTCCTGTCAATTCAATAGGGGCAGTTTACCCTTTGTTTTATATTGGATAGCTATCTATCCTGATGCTAAAAATCAGTGTTTATCTTCAGTGGAGTTAAACTCTCACACCTTTGCCTTTACCTATAATGAACATTGCTGTTCTACTGATACCATTCAAAAAAAGATTTATAATTGGAATTTATCATTGATCAATGATGCAACTCAAACACATTACTTGGGAATTAAACACATCACCCCGTCTGATAATGGGAGATACTTGTGTGTTATACGTACCCAGAAGTCAGGAAAAATCACCTGGGAAATTGCAAGTAACCTATCACTTCAAGTGAATGACACGAATGATACAACTCACACGGCAGGTAATTTATCTCTTTAGATTATTGAAGCCATATGCTTCTTTTAAATGTTTTAACAATAATCACATTTGCAGTTGAATTGAAGGAGTATCGGTACAAATGATATATCTCAAGTTAACAATGTTAGTGATTTAAGTAAGAATCCCCAAAGTATAGGGAATGAATGGCCAGGGAACGCCCTGTCCTGAGGCGATTATTACTATTATAGGCACATTTTTGTATTTTAATTTACAATACAAAAATGACCAATGCTCCCGTCTCCTCTTCCTAATGGCCCCCTCTCCTCACCAAAGCCCCACCTCCCCCCAGCATGTCTGGTCATCCGGTCCATTGAGTGAAGGTGTGGGCGGGAGGTTTGAGTCTGCAGCTGGAACCACAGAGTATGGACAATTCTACTTTGTTCCTCTCTGCAGTTGATTGAGCGAAGAAGTGGGGAGGGGTTGTTGTTATTATTATTATTATTAAAAATGATCTATAATCAATAAAGACTGTAATAGTAATAATCCCCTCAGAACAGGCATCACTGGACAACAAAGCCCCTGTCCAGACTTCTCCATCCAAAGCATCAAACATTTCAAAATGACATTTGTGATACAGATCATTATGATGAATGGCAGGAGACTTATAACAAGTCCGCTCATGTTTTCTACAAAGATTTATTTTTCCTTTTCTTTATTAAAGTATTTAAAAAAAAAAAATCTTAGATATTTTGTGCTAAGTAGGACAGGGACATACACAGTCTCAGCAAGCTCAAAACCCCAACCCCCTGCATTGTTTCTGACCAACATGTATACAACCAGAGAGAAAGGGGGCCCCGCTGCTAAATCCAATATGACAAATAATTTAGTATCTTACTATGTATTTTATCTATATTCTTTCTTCATAAATATGGGTCATTTAATTCAATACTTTGGCCAAAATATTTTAAGCTACAACCACGTCATGTAGACCCATTTCAGTTGGTCCTACACTCCCAATATTATACTGTCTCCTGCATTTCTTCCAATGCACAGAGAGAAGGGGAAAATGAATACTGCAGCCAAAAGGCATGGGGAATCCAACGCTCACTGCCACTGATTAACATGGGACTCACTTTACAACGGTTTCACTATCCAACGCTACTTCCAGAATGGGTTCCTTTGGATAACCGAGGACTGCCTGTACTAAATAATGTCATAGTGGATGTAGCATTGGGGCCATTTTGTCTCTTGTTGTAAGTAGGAAGGGCTCTTATAGCAGCCATAATCCCCAAAATTCAGAGACACATCTTTTTTTTTTGCCTTAGCTAATCCAGAGGGCTCCAAGATCCCCGCTCCCCCCCCATTGAATCAGAATGAATAAATGGGGTCCTCATAGCTTGAACTGCTGCGGTCAGATTCTGGAGACCTGCAGAGTCAACAACTATACACAGATCAATAAAATAAAAAGGATCAGCAGTGCTGCTCACAATGCTGATCACATTTCACGTATTTATGTCCTATTACAATCTCCTCCACTTGCAGTGAGGCCACACATATACAGTATTTGTATGTACAGTATATAAACAGATCCTTTATTACAGTATAATCTAATTACTACATTGGTTTAGTAAAGAAAAACAGTAACCCGTACAGGTGATGACTTTAATGAGGTTCCCACAGGTACAGGCAACTAAATATTCGAGGAAATAACTCATCGTGTTATAACGTTATCTAAAGCAGGGGTGCGCAAACTTTTCATTCTGCGACACACTGCTTGCTCTCGCTCCCTGCTCGCGCCCACCCCCTTCCCTGGGGTCCGGCATGGCAACGCGACATCATGTCCTTTGACGCCGGGGTACCATGGTGACGCGTTGCTGGAAGCCACCAGAGACCAGGTAAGGGAAATTACAGGGGCCTCATATGCGCTCCCCGGCATTAATTTAAATGCCTTGGGGAAAGAGCGAGGAGCCTCTGAAACCGCCGCCCCTCCCCCCCACAGAAAATCGCGTGCCCCATAATTTGCGCACCCTTTATCCTTAGCCTTGCTTCTTTCAGTATTAATTTTTTTTAATATATTTTCTGGTGTATCATTTATTTACAGTTTCAATGAAAATGTTGTTTTTTTTTTAATGTCTAAAAAAATAAGTACAATATTATGTGTACAAGAAGGTATAAATATGGTATGGAAATCCAGTGTTACTGCTATATGGCAGAATGAATAAATATAAAAAGTAATACCAATAAATGAACAGGAACAGACTGACTAAAACTTGCAATTTTCTTATATTACAGGGCATACTATACATTGCAGTTATATTGCCTACGGAGCTGTAGGAGGATTGGTTATTGTCGGTGGCATAATATTGCTGGTTGTATGTTGTATCAAGTCTAAAGGTTAGCTTATAAACTGAACATACATTGTGCACTAATCTTGCTGAAACCGCAGAATTCTAATAAGTGTTACAATTTCCACCCATTGTAGGAAAAAAGACGGAAACGCTTCACAGGTAATGTAAAGTTTCACACCATTCACGTACACATTTGCTGTATACTGTAGTTTGGTTTGTTTGGGAATTTATTCACTAAACTGGTGTAAAACTTAAAAGACTTCAAGCAACGTTCATGGGCACAAAAATAAGGTGTGTGTTTAAATTTAGCACCATTTAGTTAATTTGGCCTTTGACCTCTTTTCTTTTTTTATAGATACCCACAGGCTGTAGACACAGCAGAGAATGATGAATGTAAGTAAAAATCTGTAGTAATTCTTTACGCTTACATTGCAGAACAAGACCTGCAGTAGAGAGGCGCAAAACATTTGCACGAGGTCACAGAACCAGGCAAAACTTGGCTTTTATTAGTTGCAAAAAAGATTGCGGCGCATTCAGATCTCACAAGTTCAATTTTAATAAGAAAGTAAGGAGAGGATGGGGGGGAAGGGGGGAGAAAGGGGTGGATGGGGGAAGAGGGAAGGATGGTGGGAAAGTGGGGGGGGGGTGGGAAGGAGGAGGATGGGGGGAAGAGGAGGCAGGCAAGAGGTGGGAAGGGGGGAAAAGGGAGGGGAAGGAAAGAGAGAGGGGGGCAAAGACTATTTTTGAGTACCAATCGACTTAAATACCTATAAATAAAACACTTCTATATAAAACATATGGAGAGATACATGTGAACACACCTGAGAAATAAGCTAATTTGAATATGCAAAGTAATATTAAAATTATTTGAACTATCCTGTTTCTGAGCTCTGACTTGGCTGCGAAACAGTGAAACATGGGATTTCTGCCACATTTTTGGCTCTTTAAAGTTCTGCAACAAGCTTCACCAGGTATCAAATTTTGGAAATTGGTAAAAATGTCACAACTGCATTTTGGATAGTTTGGCACATCTCTACTGAAGAGCTTACCTTCGATGTGTGTACCTCTGCGCATATCAGGAAATATAATCAAATAAAACCAAATGTAATTATTATACAACAAGAGAACATTTTACAAGTCTGGTGATTTGTATGTGATGTCACCATAATACTAAGATTTTTATATAATGATACCGTGTTTAAGGAGCAATGCATGCAATATCCTACTAGTGTTTAAAAAAATACATCAGTTCTGTAGTATTAGATAATACTTACTACATATTTTTTTTTTAATTTAACTCAATGACATTTTTAATGAGTTTTAGTACACTGAGCATCCTTTCATTTTTAGAGCAGGTTTTTAGCCCACCTCAACAGCAGTGCAAGATATTTGTAACACTTTCCTGTTTGTGATGATTTGTTGCCAATATTCTCAGCAGTTTGTGCTGTATGATGTAACAATATATTATGTTACCTTAGTAATATAAGAATACATTGTAGCTGCTGAGTTACACTGACTGAAGGATTGATTGAAATTGAAAGGCGGCCATTTAGTGAACCCAGGGAAGCAGGAACTTTGCTGATCGATCACAGGAGAACGAATCGATCGGCAGCTTAGGTAATTCGTTTTCAATAAAGGTACTCAAAGGCTGCATATACTAAAATAATTTTTTTAAACTGCCTCTTTAAAAAAAAAAAAAAAATACAGAGACTTTTTGTTGAGCTTTTTCTATTAGAGATTAACAGGGTTAATGCCTGAGGTAAAGGTGATTTGTCCAAAGTCTCACGGGAGCTGACATTGGGATTTAAACTGGGTTTATCTGCTTTGAAGACAGTGACATTAGCAATAGATCGCGCCTTCTTCCTCACCAGGAGGAAATAATTTCTATCTGTCCTGTAAATAGACAGTAATTATTAATAATGCTAACCTCCTTATTGAATACCAATAAAGCATTCAAGGTATGCAACTATTAACATTTCTATTGTGTGATTATAAGACATTGAATTGTTTCTTAGTGCTGTATAATGGAAGGTTACGGTCAGTGACATAAACCCAACATAAACGGATAAAGTAACTGTGATGGGGTCTTTTCCCTGTCTGAAGGCTTTACAAGAAAAGCCTGTCCCTAGCTGTTGAGTTCAGGGCGGAGCTAATTAATCTCAGCATGAAGCAATTAACCAGTTTCCCCCGAGCTCATTAACAGACTTTAAAAGCCTGCTCTCTGATCCAGACACACAGACTGGACTGCTATATTTGGGTAAATACATTTACAGTTCAGTAAATTATACAGAAATAGTGGGAACAGAGAAAAAAATTGTTAGTACAACTCTTCACTACTTCATTCCAGTATTATTTGTTTATAAAACTGTATTTTTTGTCATTTGTGTTGTGACCCATTTTTTTAAAATAACGAAATCACATAAAATAACATTTAATAACCTTGAACTTTAAACTAATTGTAGTAACTTACCTAACATGTATTTTATCCTATCTAAGGGGCTTGGTCCCAGATGGCTGCTGCAGCGCCCGCCATAGCGATAAGAGCCGCCCCTCAATGGGGCCAGGCCCGCTGTGAGGGGGGGCCGCCGCGCTGCGCGGCGAGTTTTTCAGGGATACACAAAAATTGAGACTAGACCTAGCGACGGAGCTCTAGGCCACGTCCCCCGGCAGTTCAGCCAATGAGGGCGAACCTGCTGGGTGACGTCTTGGCCGCGCCCGTCTCTTCCCCCGTCACACCCCACCCCCCGGTCTTTCCCCCTGCAGCTCACTGCAGACCGTGGAATACGGCTGCACGTGCCGCCAGCCTCGCGGGCGTGAGTGCAGTGGGACCATAACCTTACTCAGGGTTCTGGTTATTGGTGTTTAATGGGGAATCTTTTTATATCCTTGTTTTTGATGGTGAAAGATATTTATGTTCGTAAAGTTGTGGCAAATAAAAGCCTGTTTTTTATTTTCTCTTCAAAACGTCTCCTGTTCTAGAAACTTCCGCACACATCTCCTGCAGTAACATAATGAGAGGGAGGGAATTCTGTTCTGTGGCTACATTTGTTATCAGCCAACAGTAGTTTCTCTTTGATATAAAGCTTACGCTACATTGTTGGTGTTTGGCCATATAAATCCTGAATGCAATGGTGCAGTCCCACTTATAAACAGATATTGGGGTTGCACTAAAGTGAAAGCACTCAGCCATGTAACGCATTCTCATTGGTGTTGCAACTCTGTAAATACCAGATCGTTTGAGGTGAACTTTGAGAAGCAACTTAATGTCACCGTCTTCCTTACACAAAATGTAATCATACTTAACATAATTATTTGCCTGTGTAAGTTAGCCCAACCTGACCAAGATAATTGACGTAAATAGGAAAAATTGGCTGGGGTGGGAGTGACCTGCCTGGGCAAATCCCTGTTGAGCACAGTCACACAACTGTGGGTAGACTGAGGAAATCAACCTCCACCCCATACATCAGATTGATTTTAAACCAACTGAAAAAAAGTATTTCAAAATACTTATGGATATCTCATTTTTTGTTGTTTCATCATTTAAGATTTGAATATTACTTGCCAATTTCAGGGGAAAATACCTAATCTGTAAAGAGCACAAATTTAATTATGATCAAATGTCCCATTTAAGCGGCATTAGAGAAAAAGTGGAGTAATTCTGGGGAAAATGAGCTACACCATACATATCAAAGAAAAAAGACACATTTCCTCTGTTGCTCTACTGCTAAAACGCTAACACAGGCCCTCATTCTCTCCTGCCTCGACTATTGTAACCTCCTGCTATCCGGCCTTCCTGCCTGTCACCGGTCTCCCATACAATCTATCCTAAATACTGCTGCTAGAATCACTTTACTCTCTCCTAGAGCTGTCTCAGCGTCTCACCTGTTGAAACCCCTCTCCTGGCTTCCTTTCAATTCCTGTATCAGAACCAACATTCTCCTCCTCACTTTTAAAGCTTTGCACTCTTCTTCCCTTCCTTACATCTCAGCCCTAATTTCTCGCTACACACCTGCCCGACTTTTGCGTTCTGCTCAAAGATATCTTCTCTCTACCCCTTTGTATCTAAAGCCCCCTCCCGTCTTAAACATTTCTCACTGACTGCCCCACACCTCTGGAATGCCCTTCCCCTCAATATCCGACTGGTGCCCTCTCTCTCCACTTTTAGAACCTTTATTAAAACACACCTTTTTAACGAAGCATATGAGTAGCTCCGCTGGCTGATACTATACATCTCATATGCACCCTCATGTCTCTGTAAGTGCCCGGAGCTGTAATTAGCGCGGTTCAGTTCAGAAGGATTCCCCGGGTTCCAATCTCGTAAAAAAAAAAAAACAGGAGGTATGTTAGGGTGGATTGATATTTAAAGCTATTGTTTGTTTTCCACAGGCATTCCCTATGCAGTAAGTGAAAGACCAGACTTGCAGCAAAGCCCAGACACATTGTACTCTAAACCCTGCGAGATCCGAGACGCAGAATATTCCGAAGTGCAATTCAAAGCAGCAGAAAGTGACGTGTGTGTGGCCTACTCTGTGGTGGACATCAAACGCCACTGAAGGAAGCCACAAATTGTAAGTGGAAATCATCCTATTTTGGGGCTTTATTATATTTTGTGCGTTCAGAGCACACCTCAGTATTGATCTGATAGCAATCCGTGTTACAGTTTCCAATATCACAGTGATAGGGGCCGGGTGTTACACTGAAAAGCTGGGGAGAAGAGTGTTGTACACAGGGAAAGGGCAGGGCCGGCGCAAGGGTTTCATGAGCCCTAGGCGAAACCCCAGTGCGATGCAAAATAATAATATAGCGCCAAAATACCAGCCAAAAAAGGAAAAATTATTTTAAAAAAAGATAATTTTTTTTATTTATAAGAGGAAAAAAATAATAATTATTATTAATGTGCCCATATGACCTTTGCGCCCTAGGCGTCTGCCTAGGTTCGCTTAATGGATGGGCCGTCCCTGGAAAGGGCAGCACTTGGGGACAGAGGCCTAGGTTCAATAGGCTGCAAAGGCATTTCTTACTGCTTGAGAGAGTTTAGCTTCGGTCAAATGAGTGGCATCTTGTCCAGCGCAGGAAGCTGCTTTGCCAGCATATTGAATAAGGGCCTGAGATGGAGGAATTAGCTTATTCACCTCAATGTAGCCCTACCCTTTCAATATTAATTTGCCATGAGAGTAACAGATACTTGGGTACATTCATTAAAGTTATATTGTTATTATAATTTGTTCATTTGATGTAGCGCTGCAGAGGCGTTTGAATGAAAACAGTATTAGTTAGCAATATTTCCATCCCACACATTAAACCTTTATTCTCAGATCCACAAAGCTCCAGTAAAGGAGCAGTTCCCCTGCTTATTTATTCCCCCCCCCCCTATTCTATAGCAGGGGTGGCCAACTCCAGTCCTCAAGGGCCACCAACAGGTCAGGTTTTCAGGATATTCCTGCTTCAGCACTGGTGGCTCAATCAGTGGCTCAGTTAAAGACTCCTGATTGAGCCACTGATTGAGCTACCTGTGCTGAAGCAGGGATATCCTGAAAACCTGTTAGTAGCTCTTGAGGACTGGAGTTAGCCACCCTGGTTCTACATGGATGGGAAGCAGGGTTCTCCTGAGCTGAATCCCTAATTCTTGAAGTACTTGCCGGAGAAGGAGCTGCCGGTAGCATCCCCTCCAGGGGAAGCAAAATGGCGGTTAACACCTCCTGCGTTATGCCATCTGTCGCGGATTCCTTTTGGCCCACTTAATGCAGGGATTTAAATACCAGGAAGTAACCAGAAGCACCTTTTTCGTGTGTGTGTGTGTGTATACTGGGACCAGGTGGCCCCCCCAAGCTGAATTTAACACGGCCCCCTGCTTCCCAAATATGTGTAAAAATAAAAAGGGGGGAAGTGGTTTGCTCCTTTAAGTCAGGGCTCATAATGTGACTTTACCTAAATCATGACTTACTCACGCCTCTAGCCGGTCCCCTTCCCCCCTCCCCCTCCCCCCCCGAGATCCCAATAAACACACCACACAACTTCTTGGGAGGAAACAATGGTCACCGCTTTATTATAATACAACCTTTTATCACAACATGATAAACATAGCAATTAACCACACAAGGGACCCAGCTCCATTTCCATTATCCAAGAACCCGAGGAATACCCTCAGCTTGTGCCCACATCGCCACTTGCCGCCCAGGCTGCATGGCACAAAACACATCATATGGAAGACACCGCCTTCCCCAAACTTCCAGTTACGAGGTCTGACACCTCACCACCAAGAGCCAATACTGACAGAGTCCCTGTGTTACACTACTCCTGCCATAACCTTCCTAATCTGTGATGTTTTCAATGAACCAAAGCTCCAACCCTTACCAAACTTATGCATAAAACAGGTTAGAACCCAACCCTCCTCCTTAAATTACCCTCATCCCTAACCTGACCCCACAGCTCTTGAACGAATGTTATGTTCACTGAGTCTACATGGTAGCCTATGCAAAAATAACAACCGTTCTGCATCTCATGTTTATTTAAAGTAGGCCTAATTGTGGTGTTACACCCATCCCGATACTGTGCAAGCCCCATTTCATGGTCTGTATGTGAGTAACACCAAGTTTAACTAATGTCACGTTAATGCCCTGCATTATCCTTAACAGGCTTTAGTCGATATGTGATGTTATATTAACGCCTCACTTGCATATCATTGGGGGAGAAGGAGTGGCTCAGTTAGTAACAACACTGACTGACACTGAGTGTGAAGCAGGGGAACCTGGTTCAATTCCTGGTGTCAGCTCCTTGTGACCTTATGGCAAGTCACCTTATCTCCCTGTGCCTCAGGCACCAAAAACATAGATTGTAAGCTCTCTGTAGTAGGGACCTGTGCCTACACAAATGTCTCTGTAAAGTGCTACGTAAAACTAGCAGCGCAGAACATGCTATTATTATTATCACTAACGGCCGTTATAGTTACGTTTAATAAACCACAACCCTTTATCTTATTCCATTGTAACCTTCACACTGTTTTGTACTTGCAGCGAAATAAATAGTACTGGATATTTGAAGAACAACAACACACTTATACTCTTCCATGGAGAATTAAAGTTTATGAAGCATTCTACCGTTCTGGTTCCACAATAAATGAAAAGAACATATTTTCGTACTGTACGATAAAAACAACTCAACCAAAAAGTCATTTTTCTTCTACGTATAAAAGTCATTGATCAATAATAGCAGAGATAAAGATGTAGCAAAGGTTATTGCAAAGGTTTTATGTTGGGATAATTTGTGATATGTTATCTTGTGTCCATTGGACCCTATGGAAACTGATTATTCAGCGTTATAATGCAATACTTTGCATTACCAGCGGGGCCAATAACCTTGGCTACACCAGTATAGATCATCGTTTTAATATAACATTTTATTCGAAAGGATGTTATTGTTTGTTGGTGTATAATGCAAGTGGAAATGATGATGAAATGGTAATAAGAATATTACAATAAATGATCTCTGGTCTGTGTCAGAATGAAATAATTTATTATGATTTCCACATAATCCAGTGCAAGGTAGGATTTATTAAAAAATAACATATGAAAGCAGCAGCCAAAGTGGTTTAATAAAGTGTTGCTATACTGTATGTATATCTTTATTTGCATAGCACCATCCACGTACATATTGCTTTAGAGAAGTAATGCACGTGGAACCCTCCTTGCCCGGCTCCTAAGGACTTTAGATCAGATATCTATTTACATGGCTGTGCTCAGCCTTTGTTACCTTTTCAGGGTGCTGTTTTCATGCAGGTTGAGCATTGATAGTGTAATGATGGGCGCCATGAACTTTGTTCATACAAACAGGAGCTTTATTTACCGGCATAGATAAGTGCTCACATCCAGGGCTGCCGTCAGGGAGGTGGGGGGGGGGGGGGGGGGGGGGAACTGGGATAACTGTCCCGGGCATGGCAGCTGTGGTGGGCCTGGTCGGCCTGACCAGAGGTTGGGCCCAACATCTGCGTCTGCCTGTCAGGCCTCAGCTCTCTCCCCTGCAGCGGGATAAGCCTCCAGTGTAAGCCTCTGTGGAAACTATTTTGACCGGAGTCAACAGGCACAACACAATACAAAGCTACAGCACAAACTCGCCAACACTTGGTTTATAGGGGGAATCCCAGCTTGTTAGGTCCTTGGTGCCACTTCAAGAAGCTTACCCAGATTATCTTTCACTGTCCGCAGGATCCTGGTACCTCAGTACTGGCAGGGATGCTATTCGCAAGCTAGCAACTTTGAATGTCCCGCTTGTATATCTGACTGAGCCTTGTTCTCTGTGTCTCCGGCTCAAACTTCGGATGACACCTGTTACATTAGGACCAGAATAGATTGTGGAGCTGAAAACTGCTGCTCTTTACATAGTTTCCCCATCTCCATAGGAAAGCATGGAAGATGGGGCGCCAATCAGCGCACGGATGCGGGCCTATCACAGAACGAGAGCTCGTCTGTGATGGGCCAATCTGGGCCAGGGGCAGTGACAGTGTTTCAAAGACACCTCATGGGGCAGGCTTAAGGGGAGGGGAATTTCAAACTGGCTAATGAGAATTGTTCAGAAGGGGAACATACCCAGCAACGGTTCTCAGAGACAGCCCCAATATCTCCCGCAGTGATAGGTGCCTTTGAGTCTGGGTCGAACAAATGCTCTGTTCTTTGGAATCATTGTTTAGCAGACGAAAGTCAGCACTCAACAATGCCCCACTCAACCATGTCTGGACCACTTCACCTCTCTATGTTTGATTAGCCATATTCTATTTGTAAGCAGGTGGGCAAAGTGAATTACAAGCCTGCATGCAAGAGGGGACAGTAAATGCTAACATCACACAACATAAAAAAACAGTCCCACACATACTTAATGTACAAGTCGGCCATTGTGGCCCCATGAGATGGGTGCTTTATGATTGGCAGTTTATCCCTTCTTGACTGCTAGAATCAATGGCTTGGTTTAACCTTTATTATGTCCGTTCTGGACTCATGCACTCTCCCCAGGCAAAGTCACACCCTAAGCCATCCCATCTCCTCAGAGAAGGTAGCATCGCTCCTGAAGTCCCTCAAACTCCCAAAGGCCCCTGGCCTAGATGGGTTTACAAATAAATACTACAAAATTCTCCCCACAATTTTGATCCCACAACTAACTAAGCTCTTCAGTCATATACTAGAATCCATGTTGGCAGCTCACATCATAAAAACGTTACACAAAAAATCCCACGGAATACTCTAGTTACAGGTCGAAATGCCTTATTAACACACACCTCAAGATTTTTGGTGACAAGGCTCAACACATATCTTCCACAGCTAGTCCACCCAGATCAGGTGGGCTTCCTTGCTAGACAGGAAAACAATCAATTGCACACACGTAACAAAATCCAGCGGACTTCCGCCCATGCTCCTCTTCCTGGATGCTGCAAAAGTCCTTCGATGGGGTGGACTTCCAATTCATGTTTAGCACACTACAGGCAGTTGGCTTATCAGGAAAATGTAGAAAGGGAGTCTTGGCTCTGTACAAAGGCCACATGCTGCATGGGCATTCTCTCGAATCCATTCATGATACGCAATGGCACTAGACAGGGTTGTCCCCCGTTCCATCTGCTGTTCGCTCTGGTCATGGAGCCTCTGGCATGTTTAAAATGGGACCACCCCAATATCCACGGAATACCTGTATTCTCATCAAAACACACAATTTCGTTATTCGAGGATGATATATTCCTCACACCGACTAAACCAATGATATCACTGCCAAACTTATTTTACACAATGACTAACTATGGAGAGGTGTCAGGTTATAGGTCTCCCAACCACCACCAAGAAACTTATATCCATAAATTTCGACCTGCATTTGAAAAACAATCCAATACCTGGATATGAACCTAACAAACCACTTACCTCTCTGTACCAGGCTAAATGCCCAAAGTTAATCCAAGCCTTAAGAAAAGATTTGAACTCTTGGGACAAATATTGTGTCTCATGGCTAGGCAAAGTGTGCTTTATAAAGATGAACTTGAATTCTGCCTAGAATCATGTACCTTTTCCGGCTCCTTCCCATCCAAATTCTTTATACAGACATCAGAGCATTACAGATAGCCATCTCCAAATTTGTATGGAACAACAAAAATCAGAGGATAGGCCGGGCTATGCTATCTCTCCGACGTGACTTTGGAGGGGTCAGTCTCCCTGATTGACTATAGTACCATTATGCTTTGCGATATAGTCAATAGTGCAGTGGCAGTCTTGCCATAAATCGAGGATCTGGGTAGATACCGAGGGCGATTTGGTATCCTCCCAGGACATTAGGTCTTTGTTGTGGCTACTCAAAGTACATAGGAACCCTTTATTGCACCTATGGGACACATTTTATGTTAAACCCAATCTAACAGCTCAAAATTCATGCATCTTAGTGATTTCGGGGCCTGGCAGGCAGCGGATATAACAAAAATAAAGGACACAGTATCATGGAACAAATTAATCCCATTTAAGACGCTCAAAGAAAGGAGAATTTGCCAGACAGGGAGAGTTTCAGATATAGGCAAGTGGCCCATTTTGTATCCAAAAACTTTCCATTGTTCCGGCACCCTCCTCAACCTTCTTTCAGAGCGTATGCGAGGACGGAGCGGGCTGTGGTGGCCTGATATCATCAAAATACCAAATAGAAACCCCAAAAGAGAAACAAAGAGCAGGTGTATGCACCAGTGGCAGGGTGACCTGGGTGCCTCTTGGAAATGGAGGACTGGTTGGACATCTGGGAAGACGCAGCCACAAGCTCCATATGCGGTGTCGCTAAAGAACGCACATACAAAATCCTCCACAGATGGTACCTGTAACAGGGGACTGATCCCTGTTCAAAAATGTGCCTCTAATCCAGCAGCGTGGTGGTTAACTGCTGGTAGTCAATTAACCAACACCACCTGGCTGATTAGAGGTTTCTTAGAAAAGCCTGCCTTTGAGACAGGAAGTGAGACTCCTGAGCACACATGTGAGCTGAACAAGGAGACAGACAGAGGAGAGGTTCCTGAGTCTCACAGATGAGACTGGCAGAGGGAACACAGACGTCTTGAGCCTGCCAAAAGAGACTGCACGCTGCCAGCAAGACAAGGGGAAAGTACTTCTAAACCTGGATCCTGACATTGCCTTATCGCACAAAGGTGTGGACACCAGGAGAACAAAGAAGTCTACCCCTACAAGAGACAGATAAGACTTTTCTTATAAGACTGTTATCTATGTATTTATATATATATATATATATATATATATATATATATGCAAATGTAAATACAACTGTATGCTCATCTGCATGTCTTAGGCACGTCTGCAACCCCGCCTTTCCCCATTATCACCCAGCACACAGCACTTCCACTGCAGCAAGGGATTCTGGGAAATGACATGCAAATGAGCACACAGTGGAACCATGTTAAAAATAGTTTTCGAAGCAAAAAGTGGCACTGTGTGCTCATTTGCATGTCATTTTCCAGAATCCCTTGCTGCAGTTGAAGTGCTGTGTGCTGGGTGATAATGGGGAAAGGCGGGGTTACAGACCTGCCTAAGACATGCAGATGAGCATACAGTTGTATTTACATTTGCATATATATATATATAAAAATACATAGATAACAGTCTTATAAGAAAAGTCTTATCTGTCTCTTGTAGTGGTACTAGGTGGCCAGTAGATTTTTGTGTTCGGCGAGCAGATTTTTGGGTGATTTGTCGACCACTATATATATATATATATATATATAATATATATACAGCTCAACCCCGTATTAGCGCGATCCGCTATAACGCGGATTCGCTTATAACGCGGTTTGAGCGTAGACCCCGAATTTAAAAAAAAAAGTTTTTTTTTTGGCACACACACTGCACACACTCACTGCACACTGCATACATTCACAGCACGCTGCATACACTCACAGCACACTGCACACACACACACTAACACACTGACACACACACAGTCTCACACAGTCAAATACACACACACACACACACACACACACACACACACACACACACACACACACACACACACACACACACACACACACACACACACACACACACACACACACACAGAGACACACTGTCTCTTTAAGGGAGCTTGCTCTTGCAAGACGGAAGCAGAAGCAGGAAGCAGAGACAGGGAGAAGAGCTGCCAGATGCCGGGTAAGTGCTGTGTGCTGTTGCCGCTGCCCCACCGGGTTTGGGAACGCTGGGAGAGTTCTCAGCTTTCCTCCTCCGGCGGACACAGTACCACCACAAAAAAAACCCTGTTTATAACGCGGTGGTCACGGGTGGCCCCCGAGGACCGCGCTATAACGGGGTTAAGCTGTATATATATATATATATATATATATATATAAATAAATGTCCCTATGATTTGGGCCGGTGAATCGTAACCACGCAGTTAAAGAGAGCTGGACTACAAGTGTACAGTATATATACTCCAAAGTGGAGCGGATTTTGTTTGCTGATTTACATGTTTGCTGTGTTTAAAGTGACAGTCGCAATAAAGCTTTATTTTAATTTCACCTTAAAACAGTCTCCATTGCGTACCTCTGAACATGTCTCTTACAGTACCTTACTCCAGTACGCATTCACAGATTGTACCAGGAAAGCCATTGTTTCAGGGCATGCGGGCATTTGGGCAAGTTCAAATATATATGGGTTGAGTGTCTCAAAATAATGGTAATGTGGATATTTTAATTAATTTCGGGAATACTGGGAATCACGGTGTGCCCAGACCCATGGACGGCACTTCTTAACAGGTCCAATCATGCACTCCCCCACAAGACATACAAATTGATAAGGCACAAAGTCACAGCCGCACGCTGCTGTGTGCTGCGCTCAGTAGAAACAATGAGGTGCCCCAAGTCTTGATAGTCAATAATAAAATCTGGCATGGGAAGTCCATGGAGAAGCTCACAAGCTTTCCAACAGATAGCTGCCCGAGTTATACCAGAATCTGGGACCCCTGGATTCGATTTTTCCATGATCCGCCAATAGATAGGGACACAGCCTTAGCATAAGGTTGGGCGTCACCAGCTATAGCAATGTGACATTAATCATGACACCAACCACCCCAAAACATCAGCTTAGGCAAAAGCGAGAACCTGCCCCCATCCATACTACCCACAACGAAACGTGACAAACAATGTATGTACACCCACAATGTAACACAATGCAAATTATTAACACACTTTTGGACAGTTGTATCAGAACGCAACAAATAAAATGTGTCAGTATGCGACAGTTTATTCCCATGTTTATCTCCCCCTGTATTCCCTTCACCGTACAATGTATGGTTAAATGTTTGCATTACAATTGGGCTGTATTCCCCCTATTTCTTTATTCTGCACTCCATCTCAAAATAATTTTCTTTTTTGAGTATAAATGAATAGGTTAAAAAAAATGAACATGGGAGAAGACCTAAATGTACACGCAGTTTCCAGAGAAAACAAGATAGTATCTAGAATTTTGCGTTTCTGTTTTAAGAGTTAGAAACATTTAGGAAGTTGATACAAATGACTCAATAAGGAGCAGATGTGCGTTTCACAAGATCCCATTCTACCTTCTGCATTCTGTGGCACTGTAGTTAGTTATTGTTATTTTTCATGAAACAATCCTACTTTTGAATGCATCATATCCTTGTTTTGCCATCCTTTCAATGCCTCGATTAAATGTGCTGTGAAGTAGACTTACCCGTGCTGGAGAAGATTTTAGTGCTTTTCATTGGAATGGAGCTGATCTCTTCTCCAGCACTGGGAATCCACTCCACTGCATATTGAATATGGATATACAGTATGGTGCAGTGAGTCTATGTAGTGACTGTAATGGATTATTGGTAGAGACAGAATAAAATCTTGATGTCTGATGGTTTTTAAAAAAAAATCATAAAATATGACTATTTACAATATTTTTTTAAGCCTTGGAATTTTCATTAACTTCAGTGACTTTGAGGGAGGGGAGTAATTGTTCTCTGCATCCTAATTAGATTCATTCACATCCCGTCCATATCATACAACTAACGAGGAGAGTTTATAGATACTGCACACAAGATACAGCCAGGGCTCTAGGGTCCTGGCCAGTCGATGCTGAAAGTTTGGACAACACAAAGGTCGGGCCCAACTTCCATGTTTGGCTGCTGGGGCCTCCGTGTGCTGCAGGCTCTCTCTCGCAAAACTCCCTCCCTGGTGGCACCTAATCGGCGTCAGCCAGCTCTTCCCCGTCGGTGTCCCTGGCAGCATGAGTTTTACACTTGTTGGTTCTTTGATATGGAGGGGATGTGAATTTATCAAATTCTATGGCATTGGTGGGAAACAGGCTGCATGTGACCCTCAGGGGCTTCGCCTATGGGCTCCCAACCTTTGGCCAACCCAGCAAAAAACTCTCCCTTTCTCATCAGTGTGGAGGCAGCAGAGATGTTGCTTCGTAGCTTCTCCCCACTCCCTGAGCAACTTAATAAAACTATGAGAAAGTAGATTGATGTATACTACTCTGTCCACACTCCTCTCCTGCGCTAATCACTACAGCAGTTCCACGTTTAAGAAGAGGAGTGCCATAGTATTCACTGTGCACCACATATATATGCAGTAATGTGCGACCCTTTTGAGGGCTCATGGAACCACTTTGTGATGGTAGGGGCAATGCTCGGGAGTGGGAGTGCTTTATTGCCATAATTTAGTGTTTGGTAGTAGCGATGAAATTCTACAAATTTCTTTTTCTGTTTACTGTTTCCTCACTCCTTTGTGAGCATTTCTGTTCTCTACAACATCTCCACTCCCCACAGCACCATTATTTATACACCTCTCTCCCAACAACTTCTTTACCCCTCAATAAAAAACACCCACACAAATCCTCTATTCACACCCTCTACCTTCCTTCCTGCTGCTGGGGATCTCCCATAAGCCTGAAGCCAGACATACAAACCTGATCTCACTCATGCCTCCCTGCCACCTCTTCCCCTGTAAATGGTGTTAACCGTTTCATTTAACACTGACCTTCCTTAAATTTTACCCCACAAATCAAGCATCCCAATAGCCTGCACTCATGGCTAATGTCCCACACTCAGTCACTCCTACCACTCATTGTGACCAAGCACTGCCATCTACAGCACTTACTCCCTCACCTGTTGTCTCTGTAAGTTTCCCATTAAACCTCTTAGATTGTAAGCTCTTCGGGGCAGGGATTTCCTTTCCTATTGTCTGATTTTGCTGCACTTATTGTATAATTATAATTCCCTGTACTGTATTCTTTGAGAAGCGCTGAGTACACTTTGGGCGCTATATAAATAAAGACATACAATACAATACAACCATTTTGCTAGGGCCATGTGTGAGTTCTCATGTTAATTTTTTTTTTCATCTGACATTTTTTGATTGATTTTTCAAAGGGAATTGCACAAACAATATCACAGTTATAGGAGATTGGGGGTTACAGAAATAAAAAAGGAGGGGTGAGGGAGGGAAAGTTGGAACAGCAATACAGAGCTTAGACATATACTCTCTTATTCAAATGGTTTATGCATGGGAAGACATCCAGATTACCCAGAGCCCTGGGACTAACACCCATCTGAGTTCGACATACCTCATCCCCTGACCTCAAATACAGATAGCAGGACCAGATGGATATGATTACAGGCACAGCGAGCCTACGTCCACATGTGGGCTACCTGTGTGGGAGATGCATGGTGAAGATAGGCTTGAAATCATCCTAAATATTCATTATGCTATATTCTCTAAATACATATATATTCAGCATGAAACTAGTTAATTTCGTTTCCAGTTACAATTTATATTGGAAAATGATTAACTGACTCTGCAATGATAAGAAGCTAAATCAGTCTGGTGTAGAAATGTTTGTCTGTTTATTTGCAAGAGTTTGAATTCAAAGATTAATTAAATAGGGTTAGTTAGTAAAAGAGAATACAATAGAGTTAGGTTTTAAAAGATTAAGAACACAGGATTAACTATAGTTACTTAGTGACAGGACAAAGAGGTTCTTCTACATCAAAGTAAACTAAGGAATTTTGGTTTAAACTTTGATGATTGACTAAGAACATTTTTAGCTCAGTGAGAAAAACATGTACTGAGAGAAATATATAAAGATTGCATTTGAATCTATAGAATTCAGAATCATTGAACATCACCAAGCTAAGAACACTAAGCTAACGATTCTCCACTCTATAAGTAAATTCTATATGCCTGAATGATGAAGAACAACTGAAATGTTTGCGGTAACAGATGTTTTCTATTGCCTCTGATTACATCGAGGAAAGAACCGTGCCGTGGACTATTTGATATATATTGAAAGGTGGGACATTCATTTGCACCCATTTAATTAAGAAAGTCTTCATTTGGTGAACCAGCAAGACTAATCTTTACAGGGGAGCCAGATTTTCTTGAACATATGGCAGGTGTTCAGGAAACGGGTCAATTTCTCCATCTGACAGCTGAACCATACTTTGTTCCTTATATTGTGAATTGTTGGTATTTTATTTTGTTTCTATAGACTCGCTATTAAACATCTGGTTGCGGTGGCGATATGTGAGATCAATATATTTTCAGCTCTTGAAAGGCCCTGGAGTGACCAGCTTAAAAAGGAATAACCAGGGGTCCATGGGGATATCCATATTCAGAATCTGCTGGAGCTCTCATGTTCATTTTGAATGTTTAGTATCCCACTGATTCTTTATATTTTAAATGGTGCATTTAATATAAATACTTCTCTTATACCTGTTAATGACAATAACAATGCTTGTAAAAAAAAAAATCAGCCAGGCAAAATATAAATGTAGTGATACTTCTAAAAATAGCAATTCTTAGTATTCAGGGTAAAAGCAGAAGCAGAATTGTAGAGATTTCGACATTTTCCCCCTGAAGTTGTTTCTCTCTTTTTTTTTTTTTTTAAAGAAAAATGTCTCAAAGACAGCAATCTTTGCAAAATAAATTCACCAAGCATTAAAAATCAATGTACAAGGTTGCATGGCCCGTTATATAGAATGTATTTTGCCTCTCATAAGCAGGGAAACAGGATTATAAAAACAGTTAGAAAGAAATGTATGAAAACAACCAAATGTATGCAATATTCATTACTGCATGATTTGCATCATATTAGTCATGCATTTGGGCAACACCTCCTAATCAATATTATAATTTCAATAGTTTACTAGAGTTTATTCTTATTTTTTTCTATGAGGCTGTTTTTGTTCTATGTTTCCTCTTTGTCTGGTCCAACCAAAACCCATTACTCATCTTGACCTTGCTTTTTCCCGTCGTACCTTTTGTTTTCATTCCAATCGTCCTACTGAAATATATTGCCACTGATGCGAGGGATCTTATGAAAATGTTAGAAAACTAATTAGACTGTAAGCTCTGTTTCAACTAGAAATGACTAATACTGAGCTAAAGCAATCACTACAATAATAAAGAAAGCATGGAGCTTTAGGCAAAGTGCGGCATGATCGCAAGGCCCAGGCTCACCCCATCCCCACCTTTTCCTCGCTCCAGCTGGAGTAGATAAATGCAGGCAGTGAGATAATCCCTCACTGCGTTTTCCCTCCCACCCTCCCCTTATGGTTAAATTCTGTTTTGTGTGAGTTATACTTGTATTGGATATATTTATATTTCAGGTGTCTGTTGGGGTTATATGGCCTCTGTTGTGTCGGCTGGTTGGGGGGTAAGTGCAGGGTGAACTTGCCAGACAGGGCTAAGTTATGGTAAGGCCTAGTGGTGGCCTGGTTGGCGAGTGGGCAGGGCTCATTGTGCTTTGAGTAATAAGCAATTTAAAGACTACAAGCATAATTTTCTGAAATAATTTCCCATTCAGTAATGTACTCTACCTCTCGTATTCCAAATGCTAGCCCCATTCCGAAGCAGCGACCCCGCTGTGTTAATTCTGATGGGGAATGAGTCTGGCCGCGGGAATTCTGCATGCTGTCGGGTGCCAGGAACATGCCATTGGCGGATATCTCAAGAAATGTGAGGTCCCCATATCAGAAAATAATGTGGTTCAGCGATCACATTTTCATCATTTTTATATTGTTTAATACATATAAACAGATTAAAAAAAGTTACTGTGCGCGTAGACAAAATATACTCAAGTTTGTTTTCATACCAGGCAAAGATTGACGTATAAAATGTATGCATTTATGTGGCATGTTCTGACGCACCTGCAACTAAATCTTTGATGCATACCATTTAATCATGTGCAACTGATGCAAACATGCCACTTCAATGCAATTCGCGCCCATCAACCATGCAACTTCTAGAACCGGGCGCTTCACTCGTACATGTCTGTGTTATATCAGAGCCAAATATCTGTTACGCGCCACTTGCCACATACTGTAGACCCCTTGGAAAAAGTATTGCCGACAAATGTATAGAAGTTGAAAGGTACAGTGTTTGAAACGATTTATATACTCAATGTGTTGATTGTTTTTCTCTCAGTATAATATTTTAACGCCTGTCTGGCACTTAACATAATGCGCACTTAGCATCACTAATAAAATGTCTGCTGTTTGTATTAGTTGCTATGTAAAACAGTGAAGGATTAACATAGAAGAAGGAGTGGCTCAGTGAGTAAAGACACTGACTGACACTGAGATTGCTGCAGGGGAGCCTGGTTCAATTCCCGGTGTCGGCTCCTTGTGACCTTGGGCAAGTCACTTTATCTCCCTGTGCCTCAGGCACCAAAACATAGATTGTAAGTTCTACGGGGCAGGGATCTGTGCCTGCAAAATGTCTCTGTAAAGTGCTGCGTACAATTAGCAGCGCTATACAAGAACATGCTATTATTATTATATTATTAACATAACCCCTACGTTATGTATTAACATCTCCATCCGCATCACTACTTTTTTCACCATAGAAACCTCCAAAGTAGTGTCAAGATTGGGGTCATGTTAAAAACACCCAGCAACAAATTCAGAGCATGTTAAAATCGGCTAATACAACATTGCAATCTAAATAAAATAAATTGTAAATATCATGTTTCATTTTTTTTAATGGAATAAGAGAGCAGTTCCCCATCTGGGCCCCTTTTTAAAAAATAGACAGGAAGCAGGTGGTCCAGAGAGCTGCATCGCAGTCATTTGTGCTCCATAGAACCAGGAAAGGTGCTGCCTGAACTTGCATTTAAATCCCCTTCGTGACGTGGGCCAACAGGAGGCCAAATCGGACGTCTTTGAAGCTGCCTATTGGCCCTGGAAGGGACCATACCGGTGCTACCTTCACCTTCAAGCCGGTGCTACCTTCACCTTCAAGCCGGTGCTACCTTCACCTTCAAGCCGGTGCTACCTTCATCTTCATAATGGTGCTACCTTCATCTTCATAACAGTGCTACCGTTACTTTCATGCCGATGCTACCTTCAGCTTCATGCCGGTGCTACCTTCAGCTTCATGCCGGTGCTACCTTCAGCTTCATGCCGGTGCTACCTTCAGCTTCATGCCGGTGCTACCTTCAGCTTCATGCCGGTGCTACCTTCAGCTTCATGCGGATGCTACCTTACTCTTCCTACCAGTGCTGCCTTCCTCTTCATACCGGCAGGATCATCAAGGCAAGGTAGGATGGCACAAGGCAGGCAGGACACGGCTTCAGAAAGAGTACAGGAAAACGGAACCTTGCATAGGCAAGGAAGAGAATGAAGCCTTATAAAGTGAGCAGGCAGGTGCAGGCAATAGATCCAGAATGAGGCTGACTTCCTGCCTCGGCGGCCATGTTGTAGAGGCAGACGTCCTGCTCGGTGGCCATGTTCGGAGATCCTTATAAGCTGTAAGTATCTCAGTAACCAGGGGTTCACCAGAGCTGAAAATTGTACGTTTCTTCTGTGGGAGCCCCATGCTACCTATCCATGTCATAAAAGGGGCGGGTAAATAAAAATTGAGATGGGGAACTGCAGATTTAACATTTTCAGTGCCCTTTTGCCATACGTGGTATGCGATGGACCCTCGCATGCCACATACGTCACGGGCTAATGCTTGTTTTCCAGGGGGTGATTGGGCACACCACTCTGATGGAGCCCGATTGAAATGGAAGTGAAGTCCCCTCTGCTTCCATTTCCTGTATCCAGGGACCAGCTGCATCATGATGAGGAAGCACACTCTCTCCCCCCCCCCCCCTCTCTAATATTCACCATTTCATAAAAAAAATTCTGGGGACGGAGCGCCCTCACCAGAATTTTTTTATTAGATAGAATATGAAATTGGTGCAAATTGGTGCACTCTTGGAGAGAAATTTAGAAAAAATGACATAACAGTCAGATAATGTATAAATAACATACCTTTAGTCATATTCTTACCCCCACCCTCCCCTCATCCTCTCTCACCCCCCATCCCCACATCCTCTCATTGCCCCATCCTCTCACCCCTCATTTTTTCTCTCCCCCATCCCTCAACCACGGAACCACAGAACCACAGAACCAGGGAACCACAGAAATACACAGACAAACTCTCTCACAGAGAGTCTCACAGAGACACACAACCTCACCGCTCTGTCCTCCACCTTGGCCCACCCCCAAGATCCTGACACCTCCTCGTGTTTGGCTGGATTACCCAGAAGCAGCCAATCAGGATGGAGGAAACTGCCCAGCCCCCTAGCAACAGCCCTGCTCTCTCCCAGCTCCGCCAGGTCACTAAGTCCAGAGAGGTAATACCGGTATACACATAATGTACATGTCCAGTATTACATCTCATTTTTTACTGGACAGTGTCCAAATACACCACAGTATAGTTCAATACTGGACACCTAGCAACCCTACGTCTGATCCATGCTTCATATCAAGATTTACAGTACCAATGCTTTCTGTCTCAGAAGTGTCAGATGACCAATTACCTACTCTGTTGTATCAGCTTCATTTGTCATGAATCAGACACTACATCTGAATGACTGAACTTGTCTTTTCACCTTCATTTCAAGAACTGTCAGAGGTGGCAGTCACAAAAGAACCGTTTAGCTTCTAGTCGGCCACCCATAATTGATGGTCTCGTTTCACGTCTGTTACCCATCAGAGGCATATCTGCTCTAATTCCAAGCGTCATGATCGCCGATCAAGCCAGTTCTGGTCACACAGAGGTCTCCCTTAAGGGGGTGCGGGGGCAGGGAATCGTGACCCTGACTTCACTGCCGCACCCGGAACCAGATCTGAATATTCTTGCCTGTCCAGACACCAGATCTAAGGTCACGGGTCGGTTATTATATTCCCTACCAGTGCCCTTCGAGTCCGTCTTCTGGACTGCAGTTAGCAACGTACGCAAACGTAACACCTTCTAGGGGACCGCCAAGAGAGTTCTTAGCCGGTCAAATGTTAGTGTACAGATCTTCTAATACCTTAGAGGTCTCCTGTTCAATATATAAAAATATAATCTGTACTCTTTATAAATAGAAAGGAGAACATATTTGAAATCTGTTGAAGTATCACGTATAAGAAAACTATTGGTACCAAGTATAAGAACGAACCAATATCATTACATTTCAACAACCACCAAATAACACCAACGACTGAAAATTTGCCCAATCAGCACTAGATGTCAGTGTTGAGTTTAACATTTGTTTAAAGAAAAGTTAGGTCTGCTCATGCACGCAGGCGATGGGGAAAATAATTATTTCTATTTAAATAAAGTTTTCTATACAATGCATTGAGCAGCTACAGATGCAGCACATCTTGAATAGTAAATATGTTCGTTTTTAAAAATTTTTTTAATTTGGCAGAACGAGTCCATGGTTGTTTTCCGCATAGCTATATTCTGTTTTTATCATCTATTCAACCTTGAGCTCCAATATTATTTAGTTACATTAAAAAATATTCATACATACAGCTTAATTCTTATCTATTAATGGGCATTTGTCAAAGGTGTGTTGTTTCTGTATTATGTTTGTCATTTGGTATGCTTCATTTTCCTTATTTGCCCTAATTAGGAAAAAGAAGGATGTCCCCCAGCGCATATTAAACAGAGAAAACAGTGTATTAATAAACAAATTATTGCAATTAATTAGTTAATGGAACAGGTGTATTCACAGATGAACTTGTAGTTTAAAATTCCATTATCGCAATAATGTTCCCAAATTTCAACTCAATATATTGATAAACAGATTCTTGTAGCTGGCTAATTATTAAAACAAATACATTCCCAGATCAACTTGAAATTCTGTCAATACAGCAATACCACCAAATGTGGTTAATATTGCACTTCAAACCAGGTTTCAGGTTTATGAGATAAAGGATGGATTTAATTAAGGTGGCTTTCCCCTGACCTTGCAACTTCTAATCCTCCAGTATTTCTAAATGGCAGCAGAGGTACTTTCTTATTTCAATCGGGGTATTTAGAGGAGAAGCTGCACCTGAAGATATTTTCCTCTTGTTTGCTCCTAATAAATGAAAAGGAGATGAACGGTTTGGGCCTCTCTGTATCCACAAGGAGCATGAATCACTCCCTACGGTCTTCTCAATTAACGTCGCTCCCTTCCTCTGTTAACACACGAGAACACTGATCTGCTCCCGGGATCCCAAGCAGAGGTTTGGCTCACGCATACCTAATTCACTCTGTCGTTTTCCCCTAAAAATACAGACTCAATTGATGTATACAGTACGAATATAAGGTCATGCCATTTTCTCATACAACTATTATCCATATTGATGCCTAATGCGAACAGAGAACTCTGTACAAATTATAATGTTTAAGGGCATTATTCTATATCTGCCAAAAGCAGCTTTCCAAAATTCACCATAGATTTTAATGGGCATTTTCAGCTGTAAATGGTCTGAATGAAGACTATAGATTTACCCCCTAAGGCTAAGGCCCCGGTATCTCCGCTGCAATGCGCGCCCGCGAGATTGGCGGCGCGTGCAGCTGATTCCTTGGTTTGCAGCTCACTGCAGGAAGAGAGACCGGGGGGGGGGGCATGACGGGGGAGTGACGGGGGAGCGGCCATGACGTCACCCGGCAGGTTCGCCCTCATTGGCTGATTCTATTCTATTGAGAGTAGGAGCAACCCTCGCCCCAGCGCTGCAGCCCCCCCTCGCAGCGGGCCCAGCGCAATTGAGGGGAGGGATCTCGTCCGTGCAGCGTCCGCCACAGCGGACGCTGTAGTAGGCAGCGGGTCAAGGCCTAAGCCAGGTATTCTCAACTCCAGCCCTCAAGATCCCGAAACAGGTCAGGTTTTCAGGATATCGCTCCTTCAGCACAGATGGCTCAATCAGTTCCTGATTCAGCACAGATGGCTCAATCAGGGGCTCAGACACTGATTGAACCACCTGTGCTGAAGCAAGGATAGCCTTAAAACCTGACCGGTTGGGAGTCTTGAGGACTGAAGTTGAGAACTAACCCCTGTCCCAACCAGTTAACGAACCAAGAAATGCAGTTATTTGCCACAACAATATTGCAATGTGCTTTATTATAGTTGCCTATTCTGCCTTTTCTTACACACACACACACACACACACACACACACACACACACACACACACACACACACACACACACACACACACACACACACACACACACACACACACACCCTTCTAAACTACTTTATCCAAACGAATGCAGTGAAATTACATAAGAGTGAGCCAAATGTATCGAGCAAATCTGCTTACCTTCAAAAGCAAAGTACTAAAAACCCGCATAAGGACATAAGGAAAGCCGACATAATGCCTCCCCTTACTTGCGATTTAACCTTGTCTCATTATAATGATACATTTTCTTTAGCTCTCACAATATAATAACTGACACAGCACAGAGAATGCCAATATGTGTAGCACTTCATATTACAAATAGGAATTGTCATTGTGCTACTTGACCTGAGATATCTTTCACTTGTCAGTTTCCACTGTTGAAAAGTGAGACTTGTATATTGCTGTACGTGTTTCACCTCTGCGTTTCTCTAACATGGACTATTTATGGAATACGCAATTAAGACAAACAAATTCCTCAAAATGCAGGTCTCATTTACTAACCTGAACCTGGCGCACTTGACATAAATCCGTGGTCCCCCCCCCTGCCCCCAATTTGCTGGTAAAATAGACTTTACATTTGTTGATGTTTTTGTGAAAAAAACTCCAGACATGGCGGCGAGGTCACGGATAGAAAGTAGCACTGTTCTCTTCCAAGGACGTAACAACGTTCTGCTGGCAGTCTGATCGAGCCTGACCCTGCAGCCATTCTGTGTCCACCGGGCAGATGCCAGTGTCCTGGAAGGTTGGTGGACCACACGTCGTCTCTGTGGGAACACCCAATTCAGGTAAGTAACAAAAAAAAGAGATTCAAAATATTGAGCAGGTGGGACTGCAGCTTTTGTGATTAGAAACCCCCTTCCCAACCTCTTTGATGCTTGAGGGGCCAGTATGCCCCTAACTAAGCCATAAAGGACAAAAAGTCACAGATTTGTTACATAATTTTACTTGTGATCTTGTGATTTGCGCTAAAGATTTGCAACTGAAATTTGCATAGTCAGATCGAATACTAGTTCACATCTTTACCAGGCCCCTGGGTATGTCAGGGTTAAATAGATGGGCTGAAGGAGCGGCTCAGTGAGTAAAAACACTGAATGAAAACAATGACACTGACTTCGAAGCAGGGGAGTCTGGGTCAAATTCTGCTATCAGCTCCTTGTGACCTTGGGCAAGTCACTTTATCCCCTTGTGCCTCAGGCACCAAAAACATAGATTGTAAGCTCTGCGGGGCAGGGACCAGTGCCTGGAAAAATTCTATGTACAGTGCTCTGTGCAAGAAAAAAAACTATTTATTATTATATTTGCTTTATTTGGATAATCGCACATTTATAAAAATCTAGATTAAAGCAGTATCACAATCCTGGAGTCCGCCACGAGTGAGATTTAATCATACATGGGGCGGACTGGGTACTCTTGGCTGCCAGAAATTTACAATGCATTACACACATCCCTGACAGTAAAGTGATTCATTTTTCATCTCTAATTTTGCTATTGGTTTGCCATTGTCACTAGGCGCTTCTAGTCTCTATGGCACCAAAGGGGTTGAGTGCTCATCTTGAAGCCTTTCCCCATTCTTACCATTTGGAGTGATTGCAAGTACTAATCAATAATAGAGAATTACAATATACTGGGATGCATGTAATAAGCCGTGCAATACATCACAATTGTGTGCGTCTATGTACTAACTGTGGCTAATACTATACACGATACATAAAGCTTGGCCCCAGCAGACGCACTTACCAGAATGCCCTCCTACTGTCTCTGTACGTTTTCCCTGCCAATTAGATTGCAAGCTCTTCGGAGCAAGGACTACTCTTCCACAATGTTACTTTTATGTCTGATGCACTTATTCCCATGATGTGTTATTTGTAGTTATTTGTTATTTATATGATTGTCAAGTGTATTACTACTGTGAAGCGCTATGTACATTAATGGCGCTATATAAATAAAGACATACATACATTCTTACCTAAATTTCTCAATCCGTGAGAGCAGCGTAAAAAAATATAATACATTTGTCCTGGCGCCCGGAGAAGGGCTGCGCTTTGCGTACTAATGCTGGTGGTTTGTACTGAAAAAGCACGTTTCTAAACTAAAAATGTATTTGACACAGCAGGATGTTTCATTACGTAGGTTAACAAAAATTTTTTTTTTTTGACAGTATGGCTATCATAAGTAATATTACACTAATCATTTATATTTACTCGAACTAATTAGAAATACAAAAATATACATAATTCTGTTTTCATTTCAATTGTATCAATCATGTATTCAACATGACACATTGCATTAAAAATGATTCCAAACAACCAATTACTGTATGTGTCAGGTGCATGAAGTCTTCACACATACGATACACGTTTTAGCACGGAAATCCTGATGCAGAAGTAAACAGTATTTGAAAGTTACCATTTCCTACACTTGAAGCTGTAGACCAAGCAATATTCTACATGTGTTTTTTTTTAAATAAATCAGTTCTGTAATATGAGAAAATACCTGTAGCATTTTTTTTAAAGAACTCTGAATTACATTTTTAATGTATTATAATGTAGCAGGCCTTTTTTGTTTCTATAGCAACCATTTACAAAGTCACAGATACTGAGTCAATACTCCTCTGCAGTCATTTAGTGAGTCCCCAAGCCGAATCTTCGCCAATCGATCACAGGAGAACGGATCGATCGGCAATTTAGCTAATTACTTATCATTGTGTGGATTGTATTGATGCGCATATTTAATGGGGAGGGGGAAACGACAGCTTGGACTGCTGCTTTAACAACTACAAGAAGTGTTTGATTTTCATTGACTAAGAGAAAGGGGGAATAAATGCTATATAAAACATGCAGTTCTTGTGTTCGCTAAGCAAGTCTTCCCTAGCTTCTCCTGTGTCACCATCTGCTCACTTCCCAAATAACTAATGCAAGTGGGTGTAAGGCAGGAGTAGCACAGTTATGGTGCTGCAGGAGTAGCACAGTTATGAAGCTGCAGGGGAGGCTCAGTAACAAAAGACACTGGGGCATATTCTATATTGCTTTGATAACTTTGCTGCCATCTCGAACGGTTTGGCATTACCCCATCGAACGGTTTGTCATTTTGTGCTACCACGGTATTCAGAAAGAATCTGAAACCATTTCCAAGCTGTCACATGGTACTTCAACCAATCAGATTGGGGTTGTACCATGTGATGCCTCACATGGTATATTCACAATCGGATTGGTTGTAGTACCATGTGATGGCAACCATTTTTTTTAAGGATGTTACGTACCTCCCTTTAAGATGACGTCACATCCTTAAAAAAAAAAAAAAAGAACTCTGTTACATGGTAGACCAGCCAATCAGATTGGGGGTGTACTATTTGACACTCAAATGTGACATCACAGGCCTTATGCAGTATAAGGCATGTCCCGTCTCATTTGGGCTTAAGAAGCTGACTGGACAACATCTGCCCCATTGGATTACAAGTTAAGAAGACAGAAGAAAAGAATGAAGAACTCACCGTCATTGCGTCGAGGGTCAGAGTTGGTGCTCGCGTAGGACGGTGGTGAAGACATCAATGGTAAGAAAAATATTGATTGTATTGTATTTAATTGTTTTGTTTTTTTGGTTGCCCATTGACTGCCAATGTGTTTATCTATGCCCCTTTCGTGCTGTAGATAAACACAGTAGTAACAAGCAATGAATTTGTTGGCAAATGCTTGTTATAATTTAATTGTTATGTTTTGCATTTTTGGTTATTGTTTCCGTTTTTTGATTTTAATGCTCCTCGGAGCAGGGACTCTTCTCCCTTAATGTTACTTTTTATGTCTGAAGCAGTTATTCCCATGACCTGTTATTTATATCATTGGTTATTTATATGATTTATTACTGTGAAGAGCTATGTACATTAATGGCGCTATATTAATAAAGACATACAATACAATAGTTTTTGTTATGTTTTGTATTTTTGGTTATTGTTTTTATGTAATTTTTTTGTATTTTTAGGGCTTGTTTTTTTTAATTGTTATGTATTTTTGGTGCTTGGTTTTATTTCATTGTTGTATATTTTTGGTGGTTGATTTTTTGAATTGTTGTGTATTTTTGGTGCTTGTTTTTTTTTTTAGGTTGCCCATTGACTGCCATTGGCGGTGAAGCGGCCAGGGGAGAGATGTCCTGGCGGCGAGGTTAGTGGCGGCTAAACGCTGACGTCAAATTGCTTGACGCAAAACAGTCATGGCCAAATGTTCTAGACCGCTCCCCCCCTGGTTTCAACCCTGTAAAAACAATGAGGTACAGTTAAGACCATTTTTAATACCCGAGTGTTTTTCCAGTGCATTTTCTCCCACACCTTAACTTAAAAGTGCTTAGAGTGAATGATAGATGAGACAGCTATTTAGTATAGTTGTTTGAAAATGATCTTGTAAGATTAAATGCACATTTTAAATACATTTACCCTTTGAAAGCTGCCACTCTGCTAACAGGAGTACAGAAGGGGTGGTACTATGGAGGTATAATATATGAAGAAAAATTGGTATTGTGTGTTTTTTACCCCAAGATAACTCACTTTCTAAGTGAATTGCTGAATTACAATTAAAAAGGAGTATGTTCAGGGGAAATCATGTTTAACAATATTGTGTCATGTCTTCAATTTTAATGAGACATAAGTGCTAAAATCTCACTTCTGTACAAAAAAACAGATAGTAATAACCCTGTAAATCAAACCAAAATATCCTCCGGCTTCTTTAAATAACATTGACTCCAGCAAATAAAAAGGGGTCCCAGTTATTAGGAACAAGTTAATCATGAATTGATATTTTACACAGGTAGAGTCTTATATTAGTAAATAATAAAGTCATTGTTTCCCTTATTATGGGTGCTGCTACAATACATGAACCAACACTACAAGAACAGTGTAAAACCAGTGCTGTTTTTATATTGGAATGTGAGATGTAGGACACTGATCTGACTGTGGTTACATGTATAAGACGGTTGAAACGTCTGAACAGTCTGAACCAGTTCTGTCTGTGACATTTTTCATCCACATGTTAGGCGAGCAGTGGTTGAAGTTACCCTGTACTAGGGCCAGGTGGCAGCCCTACCTGTATCCCACTCTCCGAATCTCACTCTGTTTGAAACCTATCCTCCAGAGCACACATTCTGTGCTGTGAAGTTTGCACCACTGTCCCCTGATAACAGTCCTCACATGAACCTTTGTCATTCTGACAGATCTGATTACTGCTAGCAGCAAATCCATGGCAGGCACAAGTTCATATTAGCAGGGAGATGTGGATTTCTGGCCCAATGGACATTTTCATGCTTAGTGAAGTCAACACAATCATTCCTGAGTATTTTAGCTGTGGGCATTGAGGGATTTTGCAAGAATCTCAAGGGAGAAGGGATTGAATGCTGTCTAAACTCCTCAAATACTCCATGCTGTCCGAGTCATATACACACAATAGTATAGGGCGGTCATCACATCATATAGAATGCTTAAGATAAAGTAGAGTATACGGTGTGCCTCATACTACTGAGTGTGACACCCTTACAGGAACAGATTTTTTATGATTCCTTAGAATAAATGGCATTGTAGGAGCTTTTGAAACCACAAAAGCGGTGGTTCTTCTGTACGTTCCTCCTACATACCAATTAGATTGTAAGCTCCTCGGAGCAGGGACTCCTCTTCCTAAATGTTACGTTTGTCTGAAGCACTTATTCCCATGACCTGTTATGAATATTATTTGTTATTTATATGATTACCACATGTATTACTACTGTGAAGCGCTATGTACATCAATGGCGCTATACAAATAAAGACATACAATATAATACAATACAAAGGTCTCTGTTCCAAATGTGCTGTTTGTTTGGTGACATTTGAAAAGAACGTGAAGTTATTGTTCAACAACAAGTATTTAGTATTGCGTGTGTGTGTGTGTGTGTGTTTGTGTTCAGTATTGGCTTTAACAGGAAATCATGAATTGAATATTTACATCAGGTCACCCTATTCTTTCCCCCAAATCCTCAATATGATCATGCAATAGTAATCTCTTGTATACATTCTTATAGAAGGAATAGAAATTAAAGTTACAATAACATATTAATAACATGTAAACATAACTGAATTGTAAGCTCTGTGGTTCTTTGGAGGGGATCTATTTACCTTTTGTGTATATATGTATGTATGTGTGTGTGTGTGTGTGTGTGTGTGTGTGTATATATATATATATATATATATATATATATAATATATATATATATATTTTATATATATATATATATATATATATTGCAATATATATATATTGCAATATTGTTATATTTGTATATTATGTACTATTATTGTGTAAAACCCATTGTACTGCACTGTTGAAAATGTTGTTACCTTCTAAATAAATGACAAGACTAATAGTAAACAAGAATGTAACTAAAGTGCAGGTGTCACTATCCATTCATAAAAAGGCAAAGTGTAAAAGTGCAAGCAATATAATAAAATAAATATTGATCTCAATAACTGATCACATATTTCCCTTTTACCAAACACAACAGACAACACTAGGACATTCTCTTAGAGATTCCGAAAAAAAAATGACAAAAAAACCCTTAGTTTGGGAAATCCAATTTTACACAGATGCTATTCAGAAATGAATGGGTTAACACACCATCATATAACACAGACTGTACACGCTGGGCTGCATCTCCCCCTCCTCCTCTCCAGGTTCGTATTGAGACAATATAAGATCCCATGAGCAGACCTCACACTATAGTGAGAGTGAGAGAGGGGACCCAGCCTCACGTGGAGGAAGCTGGATGCTGCTATAACCCTGCTGCACTGCCTGGGCTGCAGCTCACATCTACAGGAGCAGAGCGATGACATGATCACCATTCTGGGATACCTCCAGTGAAATACAAAACCCCCACAACCAGCCCTATTACCTATGTGATCTCAGACACAGGATCTGTGCACTTCATCAGCTGCCACTATCTACTGACTCACCATATCCCAGCCTGCCTGACTCTACAATATATAGCTGGGAAGCAGATCTCGTGAGGCAGCTCTCCAAACCTCTTCTGCTTATTTCCATCGGATCATAAACTTTCTTCTTTTTTTACCACTGGGAATTTGAAGACCTTTTTTGATCTGATCTGCTACGATGGGAGCAGGGGTGTTCCATGTCTGGATGATTATTGCAGCCTGCCTGATAAACGGTAATTTGATCTTCTCATTGCCTTGCTTTCCCCTCCTATTAACCATACTGTGATTTAAAGCTATTTTATAGCACAATTATTATTCCATTCAACCCATGCATCTGTTACATTAGAAACATGCACTTGTAATAGACTGAAGTATATATGAAGGACATAATAATGTTAGAAGTGATGCTTTTTACCATTGCAGCTAATGATATGACAATGTGTGTATGCCTGTAGCACAGGGCAATAATAAATAATGTCTGTATTACCATGATCATGTTAACACATCAGGTGCTGGTTTATGTTTCTGTAGTGTCCCTGCAAGGAGAGTACCAGAGGAAGCTCTACAAGGAATTACTGAAGAATTACAATCCTTTAGAGAGACCAGTAGCCAACGATTCCCACCCTCTCACTGTCTACTTTGGATTGAGCCTTATGCAGATCATGGATGTGGTAAATATGACTGTTAATTGTTATTCAGAAGACGCTAACATATCCTGCAACCCAGTACAGTGGGGAGATCTGTACAGTGAGGACAAGAGTTTCATGTTCCCCTCTCTAGAGGCTGCTCTGATCATCATGGAACTCCCCAGCTCTGCTAAATGGGACAGGGAAGGGATGTAAACTTAACAATATTATCCTATGCTTATGAATGTGGTCGTTTTGCTAAATATATGGATTTGTATTTATTCAGAAGACGACAATATATTTTGGGGCGCTGTAACGTTGGCGGTGACATACTGTGATAAAAAACAGATAATAAATACAATTTGGAATAGTTGAATACATTCCAAGTTATTGTGGGTAATGCTTGTAGGAGGGTATTATTAAACTATGAATTTGATACCCACTGCTTAGAAAATGAATTCATTGAAGCTATGGAAGGTATTGGGGTATTTTATTGATTGGTACACATTCATTCACAAATGATGATTACAATGTATGTCTGTTGGGTCTTGAATCCAGGTGACCCAATCTCAGTGGCTGTATGTATGTGATAAATTACAAATATAATATTTGTTACTAATGTCCTGCGTGATTGAAAAATGGAGAAATGTGCCTATATTTTTGTGCTGATGTTTAGTATTGTACATTTGCGTAAGATTTAAGGGACCTGGGAAATGGTTTTTTTCCAGATGAGGATCGACTGAGCTTCAAAAGTTGTTGAATGTGAAATTTCTGAGTAAATGTGTACTTCAGCATTGTGGTACCTTTTTTATTTGGACTAACAATTGATATTATAAGATAAGCTTTCAAGAGTTCTCCTCTCTTCCTTAGGTCAGCAATACTGATTTACAAAGATTTCACGTATCCAGGATACAGGGCAATTGCTTGACCTGAGGAAGCGACAGAACTGTCAAAATCTTGTCTCATAATACCAATTATTAGTCCACATTAAAAAGGTATCACCTAATACTGAAGTACTCATTTACTCTGCACTATCGCAACTGGACTAACAACTTTTTCTATTTAATTCATGAATATGAAATACAACTTATCAATAAACGCAGACTAAAGCAGCAAAAATTGTGTTATTTCAGTCCCTATCGTCTATGTACTGTATTTCCATCTCTCATACAGTAGTAGTTTTTTTCAGCTTGCTTCAGTCTCTAAAATATCACACAGTATTTGCAGTTTAAACACTGTGTGATGCTGTAGAGCTGTGATTTCCAACCTTTTTTTGTCTAAGAAACCTTACAATTATGTTGGGAAATTCTGAGGAACCCCTAACCCTCTCTATTAGCGAGTCTAAGATCAGATGCATTGTAAGGAACCCCATCCATCTCTAATAGCGTGTCTAAGATCAGATGCATTGTAAGGAACCCCAACCATCTCTAATAGTGCGTCTGACATCAGATGCATTGTAAGGAACCCCAACCATCTCTAATAGCGTGTATGAGATCAGATGCACTTTAAGGAACCCCAACTCACTCTAATAGTGCACCTGAGATCAGATGCATTGTAAGGAACCCCAACCATCTCTAATAGCACGTCTAAGATCAGATGCATTGTAAGGAACCCCAACCATCTCTAATAGAGCGTCTGACATCAGATGCATTGTAAAGAACCCAACCTTCACTAATAGCGCGTGTGACATCAGATGCATTGTAAAGAACCCCAACTCTCTCTAATAGCGCGCCTGAGATCAGATGCATTGTAAAGAACCCCAACTCTCTCTAATAGCGCGCCTGAGATCAGATGCATTGTAAATTCTTCTTTATTTGGTACCATTTTCAAATGACCTGAAAATTGCAGGGATTTTTTTAGGGATGCCTAGTGAACACCTGTTGAAAAACAGTGTTGTAGAGACTGCAGCAAGGTGAGGAACCCTGTGTGGGACATACTATAGATGCAATTGAGTGATTATGTCTTCTTCATACCCTGTGCAGTAGAGAGTTCTGTCACTTCTTTACCCACTCTAACCTTGTGTGTCTATCTGTATTGGATCCCAACAAGTAATGGAGAATTTGCAGTTTAAGGTGGAACCTCTTAAGTGACCACCAACATGACAGTACTTCATAGATGAAATATAGGGGCATATTTATGTATCAAGGCAAAAATGGAAAAATTCTGGGGCTACACAATTGCACCATATGTATCAAAGAAAAAAAACATTGATTCCAATGGGATTTTTTTGTGTTTGCTACATATGGTGCATATTTTGTGCCCCAGAATTGCCCTACTTTTGCATTGATACATATGCCCTGTAGGGTGTACTGTACAAAGCTTACAACACCTTGCAAGTCTCTTCTTCACAAGTACACTATAGTTAATTTCTAGATCATTTTCATGTTGGGTCACAAACAACAATGAATATATACAGTCATCCTATGTGGTTACTGGAACTTTGAACTATAGTATAACGATTGTGTGATAAACTTTGAGTTTTGTTGGTCTGATTATTTGTGATAGGTGAGCATATTTTTTTTGGGGGGTGGGGTGGGGAAGAATTATGCTTCTTCCTTTGCATTATTTTATTTAAGTGATAGAATAGTTTACTAGGAAAAAAATACATAGAGAGTTACCTCTCGTTTTCAAATATGTCCCGGGCACAAAATAATAAATTGACAGTTACAAACCAGTTACAAACCTGTTTAAAGTAGGAAACAGGCGAAGAATTGAAGGAACTTAGACAGGAAACCACAGATATTTGCATCACAGTTTTATTATTATTTTGCTCGACATGTTCCTTCTTATAAACATCGGGAAATGATCCCACTGTGAAATCTGACATTGCTTTTACTTGCTTTTGATTGGACTGAACAATAATTGCAAAGTTACTGAGCGCATGGCAAATAATGAAGAAAAATATATTTAAAGAGCCGATCCAAACAGCTTAAAAAAAAATAGATTTTTTTTTTTTTAATGTAGGCCGCCTTTGATTACATTAATTGAAAACGAATTATCTAAGCTGCTAATCGATTGGTTCTCACGTGATCGATCAGCAAGGTCCTGCTTCCCAAGGGTTCACTAAATGTCTGCATTTTAGTTTCAATCAGTCCTTCAGTCAGTGTAACTCAGCAGCTACAATGTATTCTTATATTTATGTATTCATAAAGTTACTAAGGTAACTTTATATATTGTTACAGTTTGCAGATCAAACTGCTGGAAATATTGGCAACAAATGATCACAAACAGGAAAGTGTTACAAAGATCTTGCACTGCTGGGGAGGTGGGATAAAATCTGCTATAGAAATCAAAGGATGCTCAGTGTATTAAAACTCATTAAATGGCATTAAGTGATGCATATTAAAATAAAAAAAGATAGTAAGTATTATCTAATATTACAGAACTGATTAAAAAAAAAAACACCATATAGGATATTGCATGATTTCTCCTTTAAAAACCCGAATGGGGTGCTAAACTGCTAAGGAATTGCAAAGCCAGCCAAGAAAATGTTATCATAATCATAAGTTCTTGAAAAGAGATCCAGACAAGTGTAAAATAAAATGTAAGATTTATATTGTTCTGTGTATGTATAACATTTTATTGAACACAATGAAAGTAAAACACTGACACATTCCTATTTTGGGGATATATATATATATATATATATATATATATATATATATATATATTATACGATATACAAGATGGATTACAGGATTGGACTACAATATAATATTGTTTGAACATCTTTAAATATATATGCAGTGCTGTGTCTTATTCATCGATCTTTGGTTGGGTGAAGTATTTATCTTAGTCTGTTTCTGATGCTTGCACTGGCCACTATTTGGCTACATTCATGTTTGGAGTGCCCTTTATTCTTCTTTTCTTGATATATATATATATATATATATATATATATATATATATATATATATATATATATATATATTTGTAATAAGATAAATACTTTATTAGATCTCTATATACAGATGAGTAAGTATAGCAAAAACTTTATAAGCTGAAAAAAACATGACTGTGCAAAATCTGTGGCCTAGGAAATAATAGCAGTCTTTGTAGACACACACGGAAAATGTAATTTATGCCCATATCCTCTATAAACTATTTACAGGGTGATCTTGCAATCTAATTATTTAATCAGAATAAAAAAACACAGGTGACACCAAGAATGGAACTTCTCTTTATCTTGCATCAGTAGAAAAAAGATTTGAGTAAATCTTACAAAATCATGTTCTAGAATCTAGATGACATTTCATGCTATAGTGTGAGGAGTGTATTCACATTTTAAAAACTTCCACTAAACCAACAGGTATTCAGAGGTTCTGACTTTTTACTGTATATTGATTCATTTAATTCAGTTAATTATTATTTTTAAGCCAGTCAATCAAAGTTGTTCTAGCTGAATGGGACCTGGTGAGGTGTAGCTTCATTGCTGCTTGTGGATTGTGATATCTATAATATTAGAACAACATGAGAGATATTCATAGATAAAATTATAGTGTACAGAATTTTAAAGCTTCAAGTGAACCAGTTACAGAAGAGAGATGTGTAAAGTTTTGGACACTTTATACACCATCATTTCAAATATGAAGAACTCTCGTGCTTGTCCATTAAAAGGTGTCACTGATGAGGATGCGTAGGTTTGTGGGAGCAGAATTAGAACATTGCGAACGTCAAAGTTTGTTAGGATGTCCAAAGTCGAATTTCTGAACACATGTTCGAATCTGGGCAGAGTTTGAGTGAAAACCCAAGAGCGGCTCATCCTCGGCTTATGTTTTTTAAAAATTTTTTTTTTTTTTAAAGAATCCATACATTTTTTTTTAATACAATGGGCAAACATTTGGGAACCTTTCGAAAAAAAAAACCAAAAACAATATCTTGCTCATTTTAAATATTTTTCCGTAAGGTTTTTACATGTCCGAAACTAAACCAAAACCAATCGAGTTCTGGCAAAACCAAAACACCAGGGAAAATGCCCATTCTTAATCTCTGAGCGATGAATCCAATTGTCTGCATTTGTGATGCAACATGAAAAACAATAAATAAAAAAGGTCTGCTTTCAGCTTATTGAGCATGTGAAATGCAATGGTTTAGCAATTTGTAGTGTCTATAAACTTTTTTTTGCCTGACTTCCCTACAAACTAATTCTAATCTTTGGACTCTGTTTAAAAAATAAATGTTATATTCATTCCCTAACAGAATAGTGGAGACCCTTTTTCTTAAATATGTCCAAATGCCTTTTTAATAAAAATGCTAATTTAAATTTGTGTCCCATGATTAAAGGGTTATAATTCATTATGAATACCTCCAGGAGTTCAACAGATGCTAATCTCAGAGAATATATCCGACATGATCCTGCAGTAATTTATGTAGTAACAAAGGAGCCAGAGGGATTTGGGGGTATAATATGTTTTATTGGATCAACAGGTTGTTGATATGTTATAAGCTTGTCCAACCTCTTAGGGTGCTTCATCAGGTTAAGAAAGGTTTGAAAGCTTGTAACATATCAAATGCTTATTTGTCCAATAAAAGGCATCATACAACATACGCCCACCCCTCCTTTGTTACTACATGGAAGAAAGGACCAACACAGTTTAGGATTGAGGAGTGCTTGTAGACAGCAGGCTTTGCAACAGTGGCCAAAGTTATGCACTAACTGCATAGGCAAACAAAATCTTATCTTGCAGTAAACAGGAAATGGTTTTGAAGGGAAGTAAATATAATTATGCCACTTTATAAAGCATTAGAAAGACCACACCTTGAATATGGAGTACAATTTTGGGCACCACTCCTTAGAAAAGATATTATGGAACTAGAGAGAGTGCAGAGAAGAGCCACCAAATTAATAAAGGGGATGGATAATCTGATTTATGAGAGGCTGTTTACATGAGAAAAACGTCATCAAAGGGGGATATGATAACTATACACAAATATATTCGGGGACAATACAAGGAGCTTTCAAAAGATCTATTCATCCCAAGGGCAGTACAAAGGACTCGGGGGCATCAATTAAGGTTGGAGGAAGGGAGATTTCCCCAGCAACAAAGGAAAGGGTACTTTACAGTAAGGGCAGTTAAAATGTTGAACTCATTACCCATAGAGACTGTGATGGCAGATACAATAGATATGTTCAAAAAAAGGTTGGACATATTTTTTAGAAAGGAAAGGTATACAGGGATATACCAAATAAGGAAACATGGGAAGGATGGTGATCCAGGGAGTAATCTAATTGCCAATATTTGGATTCAGGAAGGAATTTATTTTTCCCCTTATGAGATATCATTAGATTATATCTAATAGGTTTTTTTTTGTTTGCCTTCCTCTGGATCAATATACTGTAAGTACAAATATAGGATAAAGTATTTGTCGTCTAAATTTAGTATAGGTTGAACTCGATGGACGTATATGTCTTTTTTTCGACCTCATCTACTATGTAACTATGTAACTATGCAACACTTCTTTGCCTGCAGTAATTTATGTAACACATTTGTGTTATATTTTATTTGAGCTTTTAACAATCTCCAATGCAAATGAGATTCATAAAGAGATGCAGCTTTTGTGAAATGTTCTGTTAGCAACACATTGATCTACAGGAAAACCAAACAAACCACATGTGGTTACCATGCATTGCATTTGCATCTACGTTAATTACACAGAGAATAATGAATAGGCAAACGTTGTGTATTTGTTTTGTTCATACCTTGCAGTGTGATGACCCCGTAACCTTTGAGAGTTAAGTAAGATGGATTTATGAGGTTATTACACAGAGAGTGCACACAAAATAATTACCAGGAACACATTTGTCCGCCCATTATGTTCTAGATTTACTCAACAATGCTTAGCTTCAAGGCATCTGATATGCCTTAGGCCTCGGGCATGGTCAGCGCTTATGTGCTGACCCGTGCTGAGGCGCGCTGCTGCTCAGCACTGAGCCCCTGCAGCTGCAATGAGAGCGGCTTTAGCAAGGGCTCGCGCACGCGTCCGCAAGCGCGCGGAAGCGTAAGTCTTAGAATTTTTTTAAATTCAAGCGCTCAAGGGAGCCCAGGGCCGGTCACTTGAGCGGTTCGGGGAAGGAGGGGGAGGGGGAAGGAGGGGGAGGGAGGGGGAAGAGGAGGGGGAGGGGGAAGAGGAGGGGCAGGGGGGGGGCGACATCAAAGCAAAGAAGTAAGTGGCTGCCTGCAGTTTGTGTGTGTGCTGTTGTATATATGTGTAGAGGTGCTGTGTGTGTGTCAGTAGCAGTGTTTATGGGTGTAGCATGTGTGTGTGTGTAGCAGTAGTGTGTGTGTGTAGAGGTGCTGTGTTGTGTACAGAGGTGCTGTGTATTGAGGTGCAGTGTTGTGTGTGTATGTTATGTGTGTAGAGGTGCTGTGTTGTGTATAGAGGTGCAGTGTTGTGTGTGTGTGGGGTGTGTGTAGAGGTGCTGTGTTGTGTGTGTGTGTGTGTGTGTGTTTAGAGGTGCTGTGTTGTGTGTGTAGATGTGCTGTGTTGTGAGTGTAGAGGAGGTGCTGTGTTGTGTGTGTGTAGAGCTCCTGTGTGTGTAGAGGTGCTGTGTTGTGTGTGGTGTGCTGTTGTGTGTGTGTGTGTGGGTGTAGCAGCAGTTTGTGTGTGTTGAGCTGCTGTGTGTGTGTGTTTGTGTGTACACAGAGGGGCGGCAGTGTGTGGATATAGATAGCTGCAGTGTAAGCGTATCTAGAGGTGGTTTCATGTATTTACCATTTTATTTTAATAAAAAAAATCTATTTAACTATATAAAAGTGTCTATTAATTATGAAATAAGCCTACATTTAGCCTATAATAGTAATAATCCCCTCAAAACAGGGCATTACTGGCCAATTACTGGCCTCAGCTTCGCCTCGGGCCTTCAACTCTTCCAGCCAGGGCATTATTGGCCAGTAAAGCCCTGTTCATCGGGGATTAGTTCTTGAATATCAACTGTCACTCTACAGGACTGTATCCATGGTTAGTACATATGGTCCAGTGAGATTGTAGTTGCTCAGTTTATTTGGAGGAAGACTGTTTCCCATTTCATATACCCCAAATGTAAGCCATTGACACACAGTTTATTAACCTTTTGCCCGCTGGAGGTCCGTTAGCATCCAACTACCACTGATCATCCCATAGAAAACAAGCATTGTTATTACAACGAATCTGGTACGTCAATAGGGCACCTGGAAAATGAATGTTATTTTCAACACCAGTGCAACTTTAATTTTATCAGTTATGTATTGTACTGCAATATTATCTGTTTAATGGGGTTGTAATTACTTTGCAAACACAGATCAAAGAATAGAAGTGGAAATAGAAAATGTAGATTCTGCAGGGTCTATATTTTAAGATTTCTTTGCCAAACTGGAACTAAAAACGGCATCAGATTTATCAAAAGTATATAGTCGCAGTGAAAGCAATACTGTATATACAGTACTAAGATCATATTTGAATTTTGTTAGTGCGTCAACATTTTAGCACTAAAAAGTAGTACAAACCATCACACAATGTGCATCACTGTGAATAATCATTTGCTTGAAATTAAGGCTGCGCTTATAGTGCCGGCGACGGCGACATCGCGGCAAAACGAATGTATTGCCGCTGTCGCGTGCACGTATAGTAAGCGCGACGCGACAGTAGCGACGCTGGCGGCCCGAATTTCTGAAGCCGGTCAAATTTGATTTTTCAGAGGCTGTCGCCACATGTGACAATTACAACTTTCGCGAGCGGCGACGGTGACGTCATTCGTCGCGTCGCAGTCTCACGCACTATAAGCGTGGCCTAAGTTTGACACATTGCATCATGTTGAATACCTGATTGATACAATTGAAATTAACAAACAATAATGTGTATTTTTGGGTGTAATAAGAATATTAGAATAGCAGCACTGTGAAAATGACATTTTGTTAACCTTCATAAAGAGACATCTGTGCTGCTTCATACACTTTTTGTTTGATACAAAGCAATGTAATTCTGCACTAGCACTATTAACAGACTTTTTAAGGGTTTATGCAACACTGAAAGGCGATTTTGCTGCACTTTTTCCATTTTTTTTAGTACATACCCATTTACACCAACAATAGAATTAGCGTACAGGCATACCCTGCATTAACGTACGCAATGAGTCCAGAGCATGTATGTGAAGTGAAAATGTACTTAAAGTGAAGCCCTACCTTTTTTCCACTTATTGATGCATGTACTGTACTGCAATCCTCATATACGCACATAACTGATGTAAATAACGCATTTGTAACAGGCTCTATAGTCTCCCCGCTTGTGCACAGCATCGGTACAGGTAGGGAGCCGGTATTGCTGTTCAGGACGTGCTGACAGGCGCATGCGTGAGCTGCCGTTTGCCTATTGGGCGATATGTCCTTACTCGCGAGTGTACTTAAAGGAATGTACTCCTTAAAGTGAGTGTCCTTAAACCGGGGTATGCCTGTATGCAATTTTTGAGTGCCAAAATAAAATAGAAAAGCTCAAATCTTGACGCTGCTGGTGCGAGGTTTGTACACAGGCGCACAGAAGCGCGATTGAAAATAAGAATTATGTACAGAATGGCAATTTTGTGCCGAAATGCTGTTTGCGACATCAAGTACATAATAAGTACATAAGCCACTTGTGTTTCCGTTGATAAATCTGGTGTTGTTTGTCTTATTTTGTTCTAGTTTTGCAGCCAAGAGACTGAAACAGACTCAAATGACTCACAAACTGACACCACAAATGAAAGTAAATTAAAAAAATATATAAAACTGTAAAATATTTGGTTAACGTGAAAATATAATTAATTTTTTTTTTTAAAGGCAAATTTTAACTACACTTAGCACGCCACTGCCATTGGTTCAAATTTGCCCTTTATACTATTTGAAGATACTTATTACCTTGGAACAAAGACTGAGCTCTGAGGTCAACAATATTTGTTGTCATTCCCTATTTAGTGAATTGGATGCATAACAAAAGCTAATGCTTATATAAAAAAAAAATACGAAAACAATAGCTATTTGTTAACTTGATTTATAAAAAAAAAAGAAGTTTTTTTTTAATATTGAACAATGTCATTCCAAGTAATCAATTTGTAATAAATGGGAAAAGAAAACCAATAACCCAAGGATTTTGCAATTACACGACCTTTTGTAAGTATTTCTCCCTAGCAGTGCTGGAGATGCCTGCCATGCACTGCTACTGTATGTAATTCTGTACAAGTGGCTTGAGTAATGTAGGTGTTAAGAATGAACCAGACAAATTAAGACTATCTATATGGGGTGTGTAGAATTTGACCCTGTTTACGATACGCAATGTAATTTATGAATGCGGTTTTTCAGTTGCTATCTTCATTATGGAGATGAGCATAGCCTGCGTAATCAAGCTGATGTGTTAGCGCATTGCTAAACAGTTACTGTATGCTCCAAGTTGTCGACAAACAAAATAGAAACCTGATTTCAAGGCATAGAAGACTGATTTTGTAAGAACCCTGAGACGAGGAAATATCAGGAAGCCAATGATACAAATTATCTTTAACTGTGCATGCAATGTCTTGTATATAATGTATACCCTGCTCATTATGTAACTGTATTTGTAAACATGTATTATTTGTCTTAACTCTGTGCCCAGGACATACTTTAAAACGAGAGGTAACTCTCAATGTATTACTTCCTGGTAAAATATTTTATAAATAAATAAATGTCCTGACACGTCCAGCCATCCCATTATTCCCGGTCATTGTCGATTCCTTCTTTGGATTAATGGTTGGAGTGGGAGGATGTGTTCCGAACCAAGGAAAGACATTGACGATCAGACACTGCATGGGATGCATAAGAAGTAGAGAAAATACAATCAAATGATATAAATGCTATTAGAAGACAATAACATTTTGTGCTCAATGTTCTGTTTCAGGTCGAAGAAGGACTTTTCTCTAAGAGCATTTTGGATGTAGTATTCATTAAAAGAAATAGGATAGAAAACGTCCAACACATCTTTGGTTATTATTATTGTAAATGAGAGTTGAAAGCGGTGGCTTACTGTATGTGTGGTGGCTCTGCAGTAATAAAGAACATGCAGCATTGTGTAGTGATACTAAGTATGTACAATCCGTCAGCTTATAAATATTAATTAACACATATGCTCTCCTGTTTAATTTTAGCCCAGGTTATATCCAAATAGATTTTTGTTTTAATATAGACTTTCCAGACTTCATAGGTTGATTTTAGGGGCTCAGCCAGCTTTAGAGGATCCATCAGTATACTGTGCCAATAAAGATGTTCTAGCTTACATCAGTCCCCCGGCATTTCTTTCTCCGGCTGTGCTTTGCCTTGCCTCCCACCGGAGGAGTTTCTACATTCCTGTCTACCACAGAGCACGCCGGGCTGTTGATTCAGAGCTCGCTTCACCGGACATGACGTAACCCCCGCCGGTCACGTGACCACCCGCTGTGAAGGATCGCACACAGCAGGGTAGGCGGCAGAAGAGTGGATCAAAGGGCCGCCTTCAAACGGAGATCCCAGCTGATATCAGCCGAGCTGTGACCAGAGGAGTACTGGAGGAAGGAGCGGCGAGAGGATCGTGGAGCACACGGCACTACACATGTCTATGTGAGTTTCTTTTTATCTTTAGTCTATCTGGAGCTCACTCTGAGCCAACTGCTGGAAAAGATTTATCACTAGTGTGTAGTTTGCCTGACCCCCATCCCCAGTCATACAGCGAGAAGGCTCAACAGTGTTCATTGCTTCTGAGCGCCTGAGGGGTTAACTGTTGTTCACCCATACATACTGAGCTTTGAAATGATATAATAATAAAACACAGATTCTATTTTAAAATATTTTGCTTTTAAAAAAAATATTTGATCAATGTGTATATAGCTTTAAACAAAGAATTGGTAGAAATATTAAAAAAAAAAAAAAGAAAACATGTAAGCTGGGAAAATATTATAAACATCTACATGAAACTTTGATTCTAAGATTTTTTAAGATAAGGTATAGAGTAATCAAAATTATACATAATTCAATACAGTTGTAACTAGGTTAAAACACACACACACACACACACACACACACACACACACACACACACACACACACACACACACACACACACACACACACACACGCGCGCATGTAATCTACACAGTAAAGGCAGTCCTCAGTTATCCAACGGAATCCGTTCTGGAAGCGAGGACTACCTGTATACATTATACAGTACACAGTTCCAGGGCTGCCGACAGAGGGGGAGAGCCAGGACTTGTGTCCCGGGCCTGGTGGCTGTGGGGGCCCTGCTGCCGGTCCTCTAGTTGCCGTCGGGCCCGGCTCTCGCCCAGCTGCGTGCCTCTCTCCCATACCGAGCCGCTGGCGCATGCCGGGCCCCTCTGATGTCAGCATGCGTCAGAAGCAAGCTGGGCCCGTGCACTGGCATGAGAGAGAGGCCCGGCGGGCGCCTGTAGCTCAGTGTAGGACAGTCAGTTAGGGAGGCTCGCAGCTGGGTAATAGGACCAGCAGCCGGGCCCCCTACAGCCACCGGACCCGGTCAGAGGCCTGCGACAATCCCCAAGGTAAGTCTGTATTTTGTATGTACTTGGGGGGGAGGGGCACTTTTAATTTTTTCTCAAACCATTAATTTTCTTATAATGTTATTCCGACGTTTCGGCTGTGAATATAGCCTTTCTCAAGGGCATGACTTGAAGTCAATGGGATATTCCCTGCGATGCCTTTTGTGTGGCTTTCTCTCTCCCTCTCTCCCTCTCTCCCTCGCTTCCTCTCTCCCTCTCTCCCTCTCTGCCTCCTTCTACGCTCCCCTGCACTATTGTCTTTTCAGACTTTCTCCTTTTTCTTAATGGCCTACTCCTGTCTCAGTAGTACTGAGTTCTTTTAATTCTCAAATTCTCCCAATCTTCCTATCCCAGATACTCTCTGTTTTTATTTCTATGGGTTTCTGTCTCTCTGTGGTCATTTGTTTTTCTTATCCCTGCTCTTGTTCTTGTCTTCGCTCACCTTTATTTCTGCAGGGTCTGCCAGGACTCGATTAGGGCATAGAATAATATTTAGAAACCGAATGATAAAGAAAAGCAGATTTTTTAAAATTAGATAAGACGTGCATCTCTTCCATTTCTATCTAAGAGTAACACAAACTGCAGACATAATACAGCCATATTAGAGAGATAGTATCATAAACCTTATTACAAACCATTCATTTTCTGTTCCATGCACATTAAGTAAAAAGGTACCAGCAATTTGCTTGTGCCATCTCCTTGGTACTGTCTATCATATGGATATTTAATAAAATGGGGAGTTGGGGGATGTGTATCAAGCTCTCAAATGGGCCGGGTTGAGATCAGCCCAGCTGTTTTTGAGTAATTAGGTAATTGCTTCACTTAACATAAATTTATGAAGGTGCAGTACTTTGCTGTGCTTGTGTTACAGTGCAGTTAAGAGTTGGCTGTAAGGTGTTGCACCATTTTGTAAATATGGGCCTTATTTAAGAATCGGCATGTTAACGGGTGCAAACTTTGAACTTTGTTTGGAAGTCTTCTGATTTTTTTTTTTTTATATAAAATACTGAACAAACTTTTGGGTTTGTGAACGAAAAACTGGCAAACTTTGCACAAACGTTTGAATTTCGAAACATTTTCAAAATATTATCCACTTATTTTGAGTTTTTTTAATCATATTTATTTACCAAAACCTATTAAGTTCCAGCAGAACTGAAACCTGGAAAATTATTTTCGAACCAAAACCAAGGCACCGGTGAAAATGCCCACCCTTAGCCATAATGTAATATGATGTATCAATCAGTGGCGGAACTACCATGGGTACAGCTGGTTCAGCTACAACAGTGCGGGCATTTCTATTGTTCTGTCTCTCCTCTCCCCCAAGCCTTAGGCCCGGGCCATATAGGGGTCGCGCTGACGCTGAGGCTCGCCTGCGATTTCATGCCCATACAGGCGAGCCAGCGGGCGTGATCGGAGCCGGGGGGAGGTGGTTGGAGGCGGGGCAGTGCCGTCGCTGGGCCAATCGCCTGCAACGCACTGACGTCGACGTCACGGCGCCGTGACGTCGACACTGCTGTGCTGGGATTGGAGGTTTTCAGCCGACAGCGCGCTGAAAAACAGCTTGGCGCTCGGCTGAAACCTCCATCTCGTCAGCACGCCTGCGGACGCTCGCGTGAGCCCCCTCTCAAGGCATCCTCATTGAGGATGCAGGGGCTCAGCGCGGAGCGTCCGCACGCCTCAGCACGGCCTGTCCTTCTATGGACTCGGCCTTACCTGTGCAGCCGAGCGTGTGGGTCCTTACCTGGCAGCAGAGGGAGCTCTCCCAGGCAGTCCTAACCAGGAAGTTAGGCCCCACTAGAAGGAGAGTCCACCTTCCACAATCGCACCCTGGCTGAGCTCCTGCTGCTGCCAGGTATGGCCCTGCATGCCCACTACACAGGTAGGGCCTGGGGAACCAGGGGCGGGTGGGGGGGCTTTATTTTTATTCAATGTTTGCATATGTCCATTAAATGGAAATCAGATAAATCACAACGCATCACGACCCATATTTACTAAGCAGCACTATTCCAAATGACACCTTCTGGCCAATTCAACATAAAAGGTGTCTTCCGGAATAGCAGCGTTTATTTAATTTGGCCCCATTTGAAAGATGTGTGCCGTACATTTTACACAGATGCTAGATGATGTAATAATACATTATTAATGTGTTGTATGACATTAACGTTGCTTGCCTAACGTATTCTTCTTCCAGATGCTTAATTTACAGTCATTTGTGGAGTGGCATGTTGCCTATCTCGTTGAAATATGGCCTGTAGGTCGCTTTGCCATGACGGTAGTTTGCCGAATACGAAGCCAAAAAGGTCTGAAAACAGGGTAAAAAAAACTTTGGGAAAATTCTTTATACAAATGAAGCATTTCATATTTTTTCACTTTAATATGCTGAATATGAAGCTTGTTAAGGGGTCTGAATATGTCATATGATTAATAACAGGAGTCATGCAAAATTAATTCACTTTTTTGCACATCGTGGTACTGTACCAATTGACAGCAAATCTTAATGTATTGAGCCTTAAAGACAGAATAGTAAATGAATGGGGTTATTTCTTAAAAACCAGAGAGTGAGACCAATGATAAATGGATGTTAGTTGCACTTTTTTTTAGTTATATTAATCTATGAAACAAGCAGCATGCATTCAACATGGACAAATGGGTCTTGTTTCAGTTTCTACAGCTACATTCTAGTCATTCCAAGGGCAGTACAAAGGACATGGGTCATCCCTTAAGGTTGGAGGAAAGAAAATTTTACCAGCAACAAAGGAAAGGGTTCTTTACAGTAACGGCAGATAAAATGTGGAATTCATTACCCATGGAGTAATGGCAGATACAATAGACAGTGTTCGACAAACCTATACATTTGCTCGCCCCGGGCGAGTGGATTTAACCCCCGGGCGAGTAAATATTGGCCGAAGCAGCACACGTTTGGTACTAGGTGGCGAGTAGATTTTTTGGTGATTTGTCAACCACTGCATATAGATATATAAAAAAAAAGTTGGACATCTTTTTAGAACTGAATGGTATACAGGGATTTACCAAATAAGGAAACATTGGAAGATGTTGATCCAGGGAGTAATCTGATTGCCAATATTTGGAGTCAGGAAGGAATTTATTTTCCCCTTATGAGATATCAGTGGATGATATGTCACTGCGGTTTTTTGTTTGCCTTCCTCTGGATCAATATACTGTAAGTACGGATATTGGATAAAGTATCTGTCATCTAAATTTAGCATAGGTTGAACTTGATGGACGTACGTCTTTTTTCAACCTCATCTACAATGTAACTATGTAACTATGTAAAAGTGTAACTTTAGTGCTTGTGTTTGGTAATTGAAAATCTGTGTGCAAATATACAAATGTTGCCCGTATATCTCGCAAAATGATGCATGTACATGGTATTCAATCCCATGCAATGTTGGAACTGACAAGTGAAACCTTGCAATTGTTTTCACCTACTCAGGCTGGTGAGATTGTTAAATCAGCTATGAGAAAATCTGTGGCTAAATATTTTCTGCAGAAAAATACACCAGGGGATAGCATTCATGATTACCGTTACTCAAACTCCATTAGTTGGGTGCATGTGGACATCCAATAATACAAAGAGAAACGATGTTATCCAGGGATTCTCAACTCCAGTCCTCAAGACCCCCCCAACAGGTCAGGTTTTCAGGATCGAACTGCTTCAGCACAGGTGGCTCAATCAGTGACTCAGTCGAAAACTGCTTCAGCACAGGTGGCTCAAGCAGTGGCTCAGAGACTGAGCCACTGATTGTGCCACCTGTGCTGAAGCAGAGATATCCTGAAAACCTGACCTGTTGGGGGGTTGGGCGGGCTTGAGGACTGGAGTGAGAACCTTTGATGTAGTCACAACACTCCTGTTAGGAAATTCTAAATATGTTTCCGCCACTAGAGGTCACGTGCAAAGTTTGAGAATTTCACCCTTTTTTTGCCTCAGAATTGCTCCACTTATGCCTTGATACTTAGACACCCTGGTCTGTAGGGTTATAGGGTTCTTAGCTAACCTCCAAAGGGTCTACTCACTCTACTGTATGTATCAAGGCACTTTCAGTGCCAAACGGGGTGCATTTTAATCCTGCTCCTATGTACCAAAGTGTTTTGCCCCATCTTGCATTTTTGGCAGTGTCAGTAGGAGGAGTTGGGGAGGAGCTACACGGCGCCCATATTATAATGAGATGTATCGCATTCTGCACCTCTGTGCCCCATTCTGTTTCTCTTTTATTTGCTTAACAAAATCTGCAGTTTCTGAAGTGACGCCGGTCCAAAATTCTGCATCAGATGTAAGAAACTTACATACGCCGCAGCTCTGCGACAAAACATTGAGCAGTGCGTCAAAGCGCACTTTCCTGGACGTTGGTACCCCAACTCAGGTAAAATAGTGGTCAGAATGGGCTAGTAGGTATACTTAACAGGATTTTATATGTCCAGTAGAGCTCAAGAAATGTATTTCATGTAATCCTCACTGAAGCACTGGATAGTAGTCTCCCGAGATAATATGGTCCACAGGGAGTAGCTCAATTGTGAATGTTCATTGTTATAGCCAGTCAACAATTAATCCATCATTGCCATTATAAGGTATTTTTTTTTGTTGAGCCGATGTGCAAGTAATGACTATTGTAACTGCTCTCATGAACTGTAACAGTGGCAAAAAACAATCCCATTATATAATTAGTCATATCTCGTTTTCTATCAGCTTTCTTGGTGATTTTTTTTTTTTTGGCAGCAGAAAGTCTAATGAATAATATTACAAACAACGAAAGAATCAATGTAGCCGACTACTGTATTTCGCTCTTCTTTAAAAATGATTAGACACGTTGAACATCAATTATGCAATAGCCACTTACCAGAGGAAAGTTATTTCTTTGATGGCATCCATAAAACATAAAACTTATGGGTGCTTCACAGGGATTTGCTGTCACCACTTATATCTGACAAAACCCTTGAAATACGGCGCTTCGGATACAGCTGCGGCACTTATGTCCCTTTGTGCCTCGAAGGTCCAGATTGTGAATGTCTAACAAGTAAAACAAAGTGGCCCATTAACACAGCCCGTTTACACAGGCTCCTTCAGAAGTTTCAGATACTTTATAAATATAGTGTTTGCTCCAGCAGTATACTTTATTTTTTTTTTAACCAATTCAGTGCAGGAGGGATCTGCTACACAACATGATAGGGTTACTTTATGAAAAAGTGGGATTGTGAGACAGTTAATTAAATGCTTAACCCATACAGTGCCCTAATGCCGAACGTTGTGCAGCATGGGACCCGGGGTGCCAGATGCTCTTATGAGCACATCTTAGGCGCTTGCTCCTTTTCTATGGGGTGATTATGCTGCTTCTCTGACGGAGTGGCCAAACCAACCAAACGGAAGTGGAGCCCCCTACACTTCTGTTTACAGCACCCGGGGGCCGGGTCGCACATCCGGCAGCAATGACATGACCATCGGCACTCTAAATGCTAACTTTAATGGGAAATAAACTGTAAATACAAACTAAATAAGAAGGTGTGTTTAAAGGGCATGGCACAGAGGCCCTTGTTAAATGCCAATGGGAGCTTAAGGCATTAGAAATAGAAGACTACTTGAAATCCCTTCTTCCACTTCTGTTATCCAGTTAAGACAGTTGCTTTCGTCCCTGAAATACATCACCCGATGCTCTTTAACCCTACTGCAGGATTCCCTGACACACACTGATACACATATAGATGTAGCTGATGTTATTGCACCCGCTGGCTCCTTTTTGCAGGGGGAGTGGTGGGGGGGGGGGAATAAAAATTAACCGGCCAGGTATCTGGGTATCCGGCCAGTTAGGTTTGAGGGGGGGAGGAAGAGGAGGAGACAGCAGCCAGCGGCAGAAGGAGAGGAAGATGGCAGCCTGCAGAGGACAGCAGCGGCGGAGAGAGAGAATTACAGAAGTCGTGGTGGTGGGAGAAGGGACCATGTGAGCAGAAGCAGAGCGGCACAGGAGGACAGCAGGGGAGGAGCGTGCCCCAGTGGTCCAACCCGGAATTCTACTGACTTTTGGTGTCTGCAATTGCTACAGCGCAGCTCCCAACCGGCTTTACTCCTGTGCCGCTCTGCTTCTGCTCACATGGTCCTCTTCTCCCACCACCACCGACTGCCGTCCTTCTCTCCCTCCGCCGCTGCCATCCTCCTCCTCTCCCTCTGCCACTGGTTGCTGTCATCCTTTGCAAGCTGCCGTCTTTTCTCCCTCCACCGCCTGCGGTCATCCTCTGCCGTCTGCCATCTTCCTCTGCCTGCACCGCCTGCTGCAGTCGTCCTCTGGAGGCTGCCGTCCTTCTCTCCCTCAACCGCCCGCGGTCGTCCTCTGCCGGCTGACGTCCTTATCTGCTGATGTACCTGGCACCGGGTTCCATCACCCTGGGCCGGGTAATTTTCGGGTAAGGAAAATATGGCCGGGTATGCCAGGTCCCGGGTAATTACCGGGTACCCAGTACATCACTAATCTTAAGGATATATTTTAGGATGTGTGACTCATTTAAATATACTAAGTATAGACATTAGCATATCTCCCAGGGTAGCTCAGGTATGTTCCTTTTTCAGCACAGGCACCTCTCCTCCTTCTCCTCCGCCTCCACCCCTTCTATTTCAGGTTTTGGAGGGCGTTAACATGAACTTCAGATCACTTCGCTTCTATTGAAAGTATAAATGTGGCGGTTTATCACTTTTTATAGAAGCGGTTTAGAACATGCGATTTACAATAGAGAATACTATTTTTTCACACATTTCTTTCTGCTTCTAGTGATCATGCCAAAACGTGTTTTTTGGCAATGACAAATTCTGAGTTACTAGAAGAAGCCGCATAGTCTGAAATCAACTTTTCTTTATACACATACAGACACACTAATACACGCACGGATAAACAAACAATAACACTCATACACACATACATAGTAGACACACATTAACACACGGATACACAGACATTAACTCACTGACACACAATGGTAATGATATACATAATATACACATAGTCACATCCACATGTACAAAGATACACACAGACCCACACACACTGTTATATTCTACTGCAACTATAAGCTTGTGCGACACACCTGACCTCACCTCCATTCTTCATGCATTGGGATTTACCTCTTCTTGTAGACTCCTTGGTGCGATCACATTTTTCCTTGTCTCTCCGAACGAGATCAACCTCTGCCAACTCATATCCCTTTCATATTCCCAACCACCTCCCCACCACTCACAAAATTAGCTTGTGTTTCCAGAAGCATACTGTATGTATGATGATATCATTGATTATAGGATGAAGCCTGTATGATGACATTATTGATGATATGATGATGAGGCTTATATGATGGCATTATTTATGATCTGGTGAAGCCTACATTCTGATATTATTGATGATATAATGAAGCCTATATGATGATATTGATGATATGATGAAGCCTATATGATGATATTGATGATATGATGAAGCCTATATGATGAAACCTAGTGGCTTCCATTAGAATAAGGACCATTTTTAGAGCCAAACTTTATATTATAGATGAAAATAATAGTGAAGTTTTTTTGTGCATGTTTTATGTTTATAACACTTTTTAGTATAGCGCGGCAGCCTTAATGATTCAAGTATCTGCCTCTGTATTCATGTTTTATGTTCCTTTACCTTAGCCTTGTGTATAACACACACACCCCCCTCTCTTCCATAAATTTGCTTTGAATACTGTGTGAACACCCCCATAACTTTGCTGTCCTTGGTTCTATGAGGTGTGACATCCTTGTCCATTGAAACAATCAGTTTTACTTTAAGCGTTTGAAAGGCCAGTGATGAAAAAGTAAATCATTGTTAAGATTAAAAGCGGATGAGAGTTAAGGGTCACTTGTACTCTTTGTCTTAATAAAATAGGTAGCTATGACTGCTGTAAATTTTGTCTTAAAAGCGGAAATGGATGGATTGAATACCACTGATGCATATCATGTGTATTATAAAAATGTAGTTAAAAAAAAATCCAAGTTCCCTTTTATCCCGGTATACAGGTTAGTGCAGTTTTCATTTTAGTAGAACACAGTTTTTTTGCTATTCTTATCCATGTCTCTGTGGAGCTGGGGCTTAGAGCGGGATGATAAGCTCGAGAAGGACTGTTCAGTCTTCACATGCAGCCCGCAGGTCACATGAGGCCTGCAAAAGGCCTTGATGTGGATCTCTGCTACTGATAATTTTATTGTGGTTGCTTAGGCAGCTAAGTGCAGCTTTTTTTTTTTTTAACACTGATACTCACTTGTAAGTCAAGGTAATGCAATTATTTATGGTACAGATAAATATAAATGTTTGAACGTTTTGTAAGTCTTTAAACATATCTCAAATAGCATTGCGATAAGCTTGTGACACATTTACTCCTAAATGTTTTCTGGTCTGGCCTCGTACAGAACTCGTTGAAGAGCCATGCTTGAAAGATCCTCGTTGAACAAGTTTGGAGTCGAAAACTGCTTTCTGCATGTGTTAAAGTGTCGGCTTCTAGAACCTAGATACCCAGAATCCTTGGTTAGCAATACAGATGTAGTTAGATTTAATGCCGGCGTGGGTGCAAGGAGCTAGGTCTAAATTTGCGGCCATTATATACGTTTTGCGGGTTAATCTCAACTGCCTCGCGAGTGCACTGCGACCGGAAAAAAATGAGTTTTAGCGTTGATCGCAGTACTCCGCAGTAATGATAGGTGGCGCTAGTGTGCTATTGTGTCTAATCTAAATGCAATGTAACCCATCCCTTATTCCCGTTCATTTCATATGATGTCCCATTTATTTCAATGCAACCCACCACTTATTCTTCTAAAAACCTCAGATGACTAAAAAGTATTATTAAAGTATGACCTTTTTTTTTTATTAGCATTCAAGGGAACAGATATTTGCAGCTCCTTTACGGGTACCAAGTATCATAGGCGATGATATTCAGTGCGCCACCTGCTGGCCAGGTAATGAACTGCAATATCATAAATAACGCACAAATAATTATTCCGGCTGAATGTTGCTGAGTCGCAGACGAGATATGAACAACAAAGTGTTCACACAGGTGTCTCACGCCGCATCTCCTTGCGCCCACGCCGGCAGTAAATTTGACTACATATGTATATATTATATGATATTTAGGCATCTGGATCAGACTGAAGCCTGCATGCAACATGTAAATTAGTTGTGAGTTCTATGCTACTATAACCCAAACATTTTAGGTGATATATTAGTACAGTAAGTTCTCCGGCCTTAAAAGGATATTGAAAGAAACTGCGGTAGGCTAATATTTTTCGAACATTCTTTAACTCAGGTTTAATATAATAAACTTCGGGTACTTACTTTGGAAAGGTCCAGCATAAATGCATTTGTACTTCTGTAGGCGACTGCGTACATGTACATTAAATTCGTCTTGTAAGCTCAGGCAGCACTATATCAGGAAGCGCTGCATTGCTGCTGGCATTATATTGTGTTACAGCCACTGAGCATATAAATACAGTCTATAAACACTCCATTTAAATGTGTAAAGAACAGAAAATCAAAGCAGTCCTTAAATAAGTCAAGGTTTTCTTTCAACTAGCCCTATTTAATAAAGCATTCAGTCTACATACAAGTTTTTTTTTTAAAGAAGTTAAAGCACGTTAATAATGTTTGCAAAGCATCAGACAAATGGAATGAAGTTACTGTCTGGATACAGTATCCAGTATGATATACATCTGCAGAATGTTACAGGATTACAGTGCTTGTTAGAAGTGTACAAAAACAAAGTATACTGTAAATATACAGGGACTTGGGCGTTGCCAGACTACTAAACAAAATAGGATAGTGAGCCTACACTCTCCATTTTCCTAACACAATGTTAGGGGAATACATAAACAAAGTCATGGGCAGTTTTTCCACTTCTTGGGACATGTGACCCCTGACCGGGATCAAGTTTCAAACACGGGAAATCCGAACACCGAAAAAAGAAGGAAGTGGGCTCCGACTGCAGCAGAGGTACCCGTACCATAGAGATGGAAGAGGAGAGGCCGGAGCACCAATTAAACACAGCTTCTCTCCTGAGCTCCAGCAACCCCTTGTGGTCTCCCAAGGTACACTGAGTGAGAGCTTCACGTGGTGCTGGTTGAGCCCACAAGAGTATAAAAGAGGCAATTCAAGTGAGAAAATGTTATTTAAAGTTTTTTTTTACATAGAATTGAAGCAGGGGGTCTCTATAGCTGAACCCCATTAATTTCATCTCCGGGGACCCGCTGCTTCTGGAGATACAGACCTGTGTAGGGGGTGCCGGTAGACGCTTGGCTAGCAGGGATCACATAATAGCTGCTTTTAAAAGCTACTGCGTCCTGCGGGCGAATAGGAAGCCGTGACATCATCCAGTGCGGCTTCCTATTGGCCCACGTGACAATGGAGCTTTAAAATCAGAGCAATACTGGCACCCCATTTGTAGGTAAGTATCTCTGGAAGAAGGGGATCCCCAGAGCTGAAATTAATGGAGTTCAGTTCCAGAGACCCCCTGCTTCAACCCTATGTTTAAAATAAAAAATAAAAAATAGTGCCCGCTTATGTAGCTCCTTTAAGTAGATATAGTGTAATGGTTGATTTGAGGTTGGGAGGAGCACCTCTAGTTTCAGCTCCCATGTAGTATTGTATTGTATTGTATGTCTTTATTTATATAGCTCCATTAATGTACCTAGCGCTTCACAGTAGTAATACATGTGGTAATCAAATAAATAACAGATAATATAAATAACAGATCATGGGAATAAGTGCTTTAGACATAAAAGTAACATTAAGGAAGAGGAGTCCCTGCTCCGAGGAGCTAACAGTCTAATTGGTAGGTAGGGAGAACGTACAGAGACAGTAGGAGGGAGTTCTGGTAAGTGCGTCTGCAGGGGGCCAAACTTATGTACTGTATCGTGTTCAGAATATCCACAGTGCTATTCATATGCTTCTTTAAGCAAGTGGGTCTTAAGGTGGGTCTTAAAGGTGGATAGAGAGGGTGCTAGTCGGGTACTGAGGGGAAGGGCATTCCAGAGGTGTGGGGCAGTCAGTGAAAAAGGTTTAAGGCAGGAGAGGGCTTTAAATACAAAGGGGGTAGAAAGAAGACATCCTTGAGAAGAACGCAAGAGTCTGGATGGTGCATAACGAGAAATTAGGGCTGAGATGTAAGGAGGGGCAGAAGAGTGTAAAGCTTTAAAAGTGAGGAGAAGAATAGAGTGTGAGATGCGGGATTTGATCGGAAGCCAGGAGAGGGATTTCATGAGGGGAGATGCTGAGACAGATCTAGGAAAGAGTAGAGTGATTCTGGCAGCAGCGTTTAGGATAGATTGTAGGGGAGACAGGTGAGAGGCAGTAAGGCCGGACAGCAGGAGGTTACAGTAATCAAGACGGGAGAGAATGAGGGCCTGAGTCAGAGTTTTAGCAGTTGAGCAACAGTAGGATAATGCAAGTTCTGTCTGGCAGCATTATTAATGCAGCAGTTGCATTTGGGGAGACATCAGGGCAGTTTGAATCTCAAGGCATTTATAAAGGCATGTCGGATATAACATTGGGTATGTTTTTAGCCGCAGTCTGTTGTGCTTTGCATATAGCACAGCTGAGAGAGAGTTCAGACCTGGTTCCTGCTCACAGTGCAGCTGCTAACAGATCAGCCCCTTTCTCTGCTGCTACAATCCACTTCCAACTTGCCATGCTGTTACAGTGTTGTACATTTAAATGTGTCAGAGCAAAACAGGACAAACTGCTCATAAATTGAGAGTCATGCTTAAAATGTGTTTTTCATGTAAATATTTATTTATATTGTTGTAAAGGGAGAGGTGTTGAAGCTTTAGGCAAATTGAGACAATTTTCTGAAAATTACAAGCTGCGTGCTGATGCCAGAATGTCCTTAGAATGCCTCTGTTATTAATTTTAAGTAGAAATATTGTAATGGCTCATTGGAGGTTGTGAGCGGTACCTCTAGTTCCAGCTCACATGCAGTTGTGGTTCATGTACGTTCTGGCTAGCACCATTATTCATGCATTTGAGGGATCTCCACTGCAGTTTGAAAAGCTGGAGGCCTTTATAGAGGCATACTGTATGGGGTATGTTTTAGGAGCACTCTGGTGATTTGCAGATAACACAGGATAAGAGAGAGAGAGTTCAGGTGGTTATTGTGCAGTGTAGCTGCTAACAGAGCAACCCCTTTCTTTGACACTGCAATCCACTTCCAACTTGCCACGCTGTTACAGTTGTACACTGAAACGTACAAGAGCAAGATAGGACACACTGCTCATAAATTAATTGTCATGCTGGGAAAGTGTTTTTCACAAAAGTATTTCTTTATATTTATGTAAAGGGAGAGGTATTTTAAGCAAATTTGAGGCAATTTCCTGAAAATGGCAAGCTGGGTGCTGATGACATGTCCTTAGAATGTCTCTTCCCTTATTCTGTTTAAGGAAGGATTTCAGGATATGGGGATTACTTATTATACCAGCACCAAATTAAGGTACAATGCTGAATGCCACTGCAATTATTTGTACTGTTTTTGCATGTACCTCATAACAACATGTAGAGGCACAGCTCTCATGGGCTTGGACTAGGATAAGGTTAGAATGTATAAGGCTTCATTATAGTTGTTGCACAGTTCTATGGAAAAAAAAACATGCCCCAAGCAGAGAAGGGCAACAGCAGGCCCCAGGAGGTCAAAGACCACGGGATGACAAGGGCCCCAACAAGGAGGCAACAGGAGGACAGGGGCCCCGACATGCCCCAAGTGAAAGGAGGTACCAACAGGCCCCAGTGAGAAAGAGATCTGGGTGGCTTTCCTGGAAGTCTATTTGAAGCGGCTCAACAATCGGTTATGGCAGCGGAACAGCAGAGCCAGGGGTGGCTGGGCTCGTGCCAGCTCTGCTCAACTGAGGTACATGGAGCAGATGGGAGGGGGTGGGGGGGAGGTAACAGGCAGTGCAAGTTAGCATGGGGGGGGGATGGGGGTTAATTATATGGGCCAGCTGTTAGAGGAATGAACACTCCATTGGGATGTGGCCCGATTGATGGTAACATTCCCAGCAGCAGGGTTGATAGGGTCCGAGATGGTACCTTGGCTGATGTGGTGGTGCTAATCTTTATCGGGAAGGGACTTCACCAGTTCAGAATAGTTGGGGTTCTTTTATTTAGGTTTGTAGGAGACTGCGCTGCTGTTGGTGGCGGCGAGGCAAATTTGAAGGGTCAAATGGCCTTGGCATTGGAGGGGTGCAGACTGGTCAATTTTGCCCAGGTGGTTAATGTTGACATATGCGAGGGGTCCAAAGAATATGCTCCTGGGTCAGGACCAGTTGTGGCTTACCTAGGTGTATACTCCTAAGAAGGACCCCAGGTGTTATGAACCAGGAGTACTCACTGGTTCATGTAGCGGCGTTGAGCATAATCAGGTACAGTGGATGGGGCTACTTGCTGACCAGGTCCAGAAGTGTTGATTTATGTTTAATAAAAGGCTATGGCCATTTGCACCCAACCAAGGTGTCTGTATTTATTGGAACCGAAGTGTATGTATTTATTTGGGTGTGTTAGAAAGCAGAATGGGCAAGAATCGAAGGAACAACAGTCATGTTAAAAAATATTGAATCTTAGGTGCAGATGTAGCACTTGTTATTCAAATGCAATCTCATTAACGGACCCAAATAAGCACGACAGTGCGTTAAAATGTAATGTAATGCAAGATTGATCACAAATAAAGGAGCCGCGATAAAAAGTGAACATTACTTTGCTTTGAAACAATGCTAATAGTTCCAGCACGCTCTGACTATAGGAAAAGTAGCAACAAGTGGGAAATGCCAAATCAAATGAATATGTAATAAATGCACAAGTTAAATACAAGGAGCAAAGTGACACCAACACAATAGAACAAACCACACTAAAAAATAGAAAAAAACTGGGAAAATGTGAAAGTGAAAGGGGGGAAGGGGGGAATGGTATACACAATGGGGGATTACTGTGCTTTGAATAACAGTCGCAACATCTGTAGCAAGGCATTTTATATGGCCTCAACGAGAAAGTCATGGATCACTGTAGACCGGAAAAAGATTTGTTGAAAGGTGACCCCCAAAGAGCAAAATTAAAGGCACTGAAAGTTTCCGATCTGAGCTGCGATATTTATTTATTTATTTATTTATAAAATATTATACCAGGAAGTAATACATTGAGAGTTACCTCTCGTTTTCAAGTATGTCCTGGGCACAGAGTAAAACAAAATAATACATGGTTACAAATACAGTTACATAAATGAACAAGGTATACATTATATACAAGACATTGCATGCACAGTTAAAGAAAATATATATTATGAGCGTATGAAACAGTTACAGACCTGATTAAAGTGTGAGACAGCCTTAGATTTGAAAGAACTTAAGCTGGTGGTGGATATGAGAGTCTCTGGTAGGTTGTTCCAGTTTTGGGGTGCAAATTCTTCTTCTTGACAGGTTTAAAATACATGCACTTCAAATACCCCTTAAAAAGCTACAGCATCTGCAGGGCATTTCCCAGCAACTACTAGACTCGCAGGCCTGCACAACTCCAGTCCTCGAGGGCCGCAAACAGGCCAGGTTTTCAGGATCTCCCCACTTCAGCACAGCTGGCTCAATTAGTGGCTCAGTATGACTGAGCCACTAATTGAGCCAGCTGTGCTGAAGTAGGGATATCCTGAAAACCTGGCCTGTTTGCGGCCCTCGAGGACTGGAGTTGTGCAGGCCTGTACTAGAGCATTGAAAAGTGACAATATATCTATGTTTCTGGTACATCATAAACAGAGTGTCTCACAGTTGGTGTGTATATGCAACCATCAATGTCAGAAGTAATATAATCTTTTCCCCTTTTATATGGTTGTCTGATTATTTTTAGATGAGTTTACAGATGATTGATTTGGGCCACTTCGCAGATTGGAGAGAAAAATAAAGTTTATATATCAAGGGGGGGGCGGGGGGGGGAATTGCTACAGTGTTATTTCTAGCATGGCTGAACACGTTTTATTGCAAAATGTATCATTCATACCATCCTACATCAGGATAGAATTCAAGCTGCATACATTTGCACTGAACTCTTGTTTTGTGTAACTCATTCAGTGCTGGAGGTCTCAGCTATATATGAGCAACAGGCAGGGTCATATTTATTCAACATTGCCACTCCTCAGCAGACACATTTGGTGCTAGAAGTCATCTTACAGCACCATGCACGTGAATGGGCCATATTTACTAAACGGTGCTGAAAGGTTTCTTATAGAGTAGCATGGCTTAATACATTTGTGATCAACTATATTTCTACATGGTGCTGACGTACACAGTGCTGTATTCAGTTATATTGACAGTTACAAAGAGTATCTACATCTTTTGTGTATGATGCACATGGAGATTACATGACTTGCCCAAGATTACAATGCAACTGGCAGGCCCACCACCAGCATTTCCGGCTCCAAGACAAAAGTCTACACCTGGGCCCTGGCGGGTTGTCACGTGTTTTTTTTTGGGAGGGGGTTAACTTCCAGCCAAGTCTAACTTCCAGTTCTGGACAGCTGGGTTGCATAGTCATTGCTGGGCCTGGGACAGTTGGCTGAGCTCTGCTCTCTTAGTGGTGGCCCAGGCAACTAGCTATGGGATTTGAACCAGTTTGCCCATTTCAAAGGCATCATCTTTATCTCAATGCCACTCCTATTACAATGCATTGTACAGTGAGGCCTTCAAGTACTGAATGAGTTACTAGATGTCCATATGCCCTTGTTATCTACAGGAAAGCTCTTCACACACAATCTAAAAACATGCTTTTGAGTTGAGTGTACTGGAAATCATGTATGCACCAAACCTGCGAAAATGGTAGCTCTTAATTTTACATAGAGCCTTTCAAATTACATTCTCTTGGGTAAAAATGAAAAAGTAAATCTAAAAAGACTGAGTCATTGACCTGAAACGATGAGCTCTCTGAAGTCCCAATGATTTTGAGTGAGCATCACCCAATCTCAGCCTCTATTGCCCCAAAGACTTCAGAAGCATTTTTTTGTATGATAATTAATTAATAAACCAACAACCATTTATACTCTGTATTGTAGCACTGCAATATGTGGAATATAATACAAAGCTACATACTTGATACATAAGACTAAACATGAAATAAAATAAATCCTTGCCAAACTGCCCAACTCTTGCCCAATTTAAGTGGAGATCAGGAATTACCATTAATATCCTGTGTGCTTTTAGATCTATCTACTCATTCGGTTAGATACTTGGATCTTCAGGGATGCTACATGCATTGTGTTTGCTAGGGGTGTTACCAGCATTGCTTTCATATTCTTTAAGGCTCCCATTCACCTCACCCATGTAAGGCCCAGATCCAGAAAGCTCTGTTAAGTCACTTAACGTTACGTCAACACTAACGGTGTATCTTCAAAGACAATAACATAACGTTACTGTAAGTCATGTTTTCTCCCGTAAAGAGCATTGCATTAAGCAGAACAGCCGTTAGGGATAATAACATGCAAATTATATGAAAATTAGGTATTATCATGACATAACATTACCACTAACATTCGTTAAGATTAACGCCGTGACTTAACATTACGTTAGTTCGGTCCATTAGTCTGATTGCCCTATCTACCTACCAAAGATGATGTGGCATGTGAAACCTGTTGCTTCTGCCATTGGCTCCGCTTGCCTAAAAGCTACTCAGTTGACAGAGCATCTGCTATTATATTTAACCTACCCAGGACATGTTTTGACTTTGAAATGTATGATGTTACCAATACATAGCAGCACAGTGAAGAAGACTTGCTGGTTGGTGCTGGAAAGCTTTTCACTGCACATACCACGCCTAGGTTGTCTGCCCAGAATATTATGTGCTCGTTACGCAGCTCGTTTGCCCATAGCTCAACTGCTACTATGATGGGGAATAGTTCCAGGAAAGCAATGTTTTTGATTAAGCCTTCGTTAATCCATAACTCGGGCCATTGTGCTACGCACCATTCCCTTTTGAGATAGGCACAGAAACCCAATGACTCTGTGATGTCTGTGAAGAGCTGAAGCTCTTTGTTTGTCTGGCTATTTTCCCCAAGGTTAGCTTTTAGCTCCTTGGTGATTCTAATGCTTTTCTGGGACCTGTTTACGTCTGAGGTTGCTCTTTCTAATCTTCTGCTGAAGATTCTGCCCATGGGTATGACCCTACATGTGAAATTCAGGAGGTTTCCCAGCAGTGCCTGCACATTGCAATCATCTATGAGCCATCTTTCCTTTCCAACCTGAACCCTGGCAGTCTTGATTCCTTGGCCACTGTATCGATCTCTATACCCAGAAATGATATTGCTGCCCTGTGATTGTTCTGCTAACTCCTCTGCTGTAGTAATTTTAACGGGCACATTGACTTAAGAGTAAACCTGTAAATATTAAGTACATATATGGGATATGCAACCTTCTTAAAAACATGGTGAGAAAGAAATGGTGAAGGCCCAGAAGTGTGAAAAGTCTTTCTACTTCAAACAAAAGGCCTCAACACAATGGCCAATTAAAGGATTAGGACAAGTAGCCTTACGTATTGTTTGTATATAGATACCTTTGGTGTTATCTTGCAGGCAGCTTTTGTTATTTGTCTGCTCACTTCTGCTGAACTGACACAATACACCAGTGCCAATGTTAATATGTAATTATTATTAATCGGGTTTAAAATTATGTCCCCTATTAAACATATTTCCAACTGTATAATTGGCTAAAGATTATGAACTATTTACTGCTGACTGTAATTCTCTAACTCAAATAATCTGGTTAATTCCCTAGCAGAACTTGGCTTGAAACACCTTTCCTTTCAAGGCGTTCTATTGGCATTTATGTATAGCTGACAGATTGGGATATTCCAGGTGAATGATTATTAATTTCACCAAACTTTAATTATGGCAAAGTATCAAATTCATAACGGTTCTTTGTGGTAATTACGACACGACCAGGCGTTGTAAAGTTGTATTTTGAATCCCCCAAAGTTAGCTTCATTAAATATTTTTTTTTAAATGAATGATTGTGGCAAGACGGCCTCGCGGACGGGTCAGTAAGATGCTAGACACGATAGAAAACTTTAAACTGTAGTGGTTTATTAGCCACAACCAAATAAAGTACGGGTGCACTGTCACTTTAAGAAACCAAATTACAGAAAATAAAACCTATTCCCGTTAGGGAAACTAACAACTTCTTGAGCCCTTACTAACAGGGCAGCCAGCTAATCTGGTTATGCCCCAAACATGTGCTCCACAAAGTATAACAATAAGGTATAACAATAAAGTCTTATCTGTATTGTAGCTCCAATAGCAAACAGGAACGTCGGTTCCGGGAAGCAGGCTGTGTCCAGCTCGCAGCAATCTTTATCTTTATCCTGGGTTGGGGTCCCAGCAGCAAAGCTCCTCGCAGGACTGGGGACCAGAGCAACAGCTAGGGCTTCCTAGCCGGGAGAAGTCTCTCCACCCTCCTGGGGAAAAACAAGCTCACCTTGTGTGAGCCACTTCCTGCTTTTTAGACTGCAGATACACTAACGGTGTATCTTCAAGGACAATAACATAACGTTAAGTGTTTTTTTCTGAATTATGACATTGCATTACCGCTAAAGTCCATTAAGGATAACGCAGTGACTTAAAGTTACGTTTTGTAGGTTATACTTTGGCAGTGTGGGTGGGTGTAACACACCAGTTAGACATCATTTAAACATATTTCTCATCTTGGTCTGGCTCTAAATGCTAAAACATACCTACAGTAACATCACGTTATTGGCAGATAACACAATGCTATGCTACAATAACGTGACACTATGCCTTTGCTAATGAGATGTAGAACAGCCGTTGTTTTTGCATAGTAATAGCTTTGAAGATACACGTTCACCTCCGGGGAAAATAATGTTTGTTCTTGATTTAGGTAACCTCATGTTATGAGCCCTGATATAACAGGGCTTTGTGGATAAGACACGTACAGTATGACTTTTTCTGTATCGTAGGGGACACCTTAGATGCTTTGCTCTTTGTTGCAGTGATCTCTTTCACTGAAAGATTAACTGTATGTGTGTTGTGAAAGATTAACTGTATGTGTGTTGTAAAAGATTATTGTATGTGTTGTGTAGGTGTGTGACAATTTTTTGCAGGCAAAATGTGCACCTTTTTTTCTCAAAAAATGTGGTGAAAGTTGGTGTCCCTTTAAATACTGCCATATTTTCTAAATTCTTGCAAAATGTACACATTTCTGGTGCAGTTGGCAAAATTTAAGAGACAACTGCGAATAATGTGTGGGGCACATTCTTTCATCTCTAGTGGTGTTATAAATAAGTGGACTTTTATTGAACTCAACCAAACTGAGACTCTCGGTCTATGCAGTATTCATGGCAGTTACTGTTACAGTTTCTCTTGTCTACAGGAAAACTTCTTTGGGTGGCTTGATATGCGGAGTAATTATTGGTTTACATTGAACACAAAATAGTGTTCAAAAGTTTTAACATTAACATGTCAATTCCTAAAAATAAATAAATATCATTTATTGTGCTGGGGGGTGGGGGGGGGGGAGAATGTTAAAAAGGTTGGATATTTTAAGCTAGGATATAGGAAGGAGGGGCAAGAAATAAGTAATGAACAAAATACAGGCATACCCCGGTTTAAGTACACTCACTTTAAGTACACTCGCGAGTAAGTACATCTCGCTCAATAGGCAAACGGCAGCTCACGCATGCACCTGTCAGCACGTCCTGAACAGCAATACCGGCTCCCTACCTGTACCGAAGGTGTGCGCAAGCGGGGAGACTATAGAGCCTGTTACAAATGCGTTATTTACATCAGTTATGCACATATATGACTATTGCAGTACAGTACAAGCATCGATAAGTGGGAAAAAGGTAGTGCTTCACTTTAACTACATTTTCGCTTTACATACATGCTCCGGTCCCATTGCGTACGTTAATGTGGGGTATGCCTGTAGAATAGATGGGGAAATAGCAAGGGGTAGAATGGGGTGCAAGTGGGAGTTTGGGAAGCAGGGAGAAACCCATATTAAATGCAGATAACACTAGAAAACTTCTAAAGACTAAATCCAATTGGAGTAGAAAGGAAGGAGCAGATAAGATAATAGTACAGACTGAAAAAAATCTTAAACAAATGCTTGCTAATGCAAGAAGTCTAACAGATAAAATGGGTGAGCTTGATTTAATAGCTGCAAGAGAGCCGTGTGATATCACAGGCATTACTGAAACACGATGGGATGAAAGTCCCTTATTCCCTTTTTCGGAAGTATCGAGCAAATAGAAGAGGAGGTGAAGTATGTTTATATATTAAACCAGGTCTTAAACTTATTATAAGGGAAGATGTTTATGAAGGGAATGATAAAAATGTAGAGACCTTGTGGATATAAATTAGCAGTGGAGGTAAAAGTACAAAGAAAATGTTTGTAGGGATAGGCTATAAACCACCAAATATCTGTTTGATTGAGGAAGCCAAAATACTTCGATTTTGAACGATTTGACAAGTTTGCTATTCAGAAATCTCGATGACCTGCCAAACTCGTACGGGAAGTAGATCTCCCTGAGCGTTAGCGCTGCGGCTCAAACACACCGAGCGGGAGCTGAAAAACAGCTCCAACTTGCGTTCTTTATAAAATCACCCTAGTAGCTCCGATAAGATCATTGAGGCACTCGGCTAGCGAGCACCTTGCACATTTCATCTTGGCACCCCAAGGGTGGCGAGATGGGATTTGCGAGTAGGACTTAGGCTAAGGCCCCACTCCCAGAGTTAGCGCGCCCGCACTGCAGACAGGCGGGGCGCTGACATACACAGATCGCGATATGCGGTCTGCAGGGAGCCGGAGCGGGAGCGGGAGGTGGGCGGGAGTGGGAGGTTTGAGCGGGAGGGGGGGCGTGGCTTGAGCGGAGGGACCCACTACTCTCCTCCCCCTCCCTCCACGGCTTGGGTAAGTAAATCAACACACACACGCAGGCACTCATACACAGACAGGCACTCACGCACTCAGGCACACACATACACACACACACACACACAGACAGAGGCAGGCACTCACGCACTCAGGCACACACATACATACACACACACACACACACAGACAGAGGCAGGCACTCACGCACTCAAGCACACACATACACACACACAGACAGGCACACACGCACTCAGACACACACACAGACAGACACACACACATACACACAGACAGGCACTCACGCTGCTTTCATTCCACACTCCTCCCGCTCCCCGAAGCCTCTCCTCCTCCCGAAGCCTCCCCTCCCCATTGGCTCACAGCCACACCACATGACGCGTCAACGCTAGGGAACACCATTCTCTTGTATCCCATAGCGGCTGACGCGCCACAGCGTGTAGTGAGCTGTGCAGCCAGGGGGGACCGGGAACGGCTCGGGAGGATTCCCCTGCTGGTGGGGAACTCGCGTGTGGCCGCCCGCGCCACCGAGCGCAGCGGGACCGAGGCCTTAGAATTTTTTTTCATTTTTATTGCATCGAATTGAAGCCGGGAGTCTCTGGAGCTGATGTGCATTAATACAAGCTCCGGAGACCCCCGGCTTCCATCTTATGTAATAGAAATACATTTACAGGCAGCTTCATTACCTTAGCGGCTAACCGCTAAGGTAATGAATGAGTTAAACACCAGTGTTCATTTTATTGTGGGTATCGGGGGTGGGTGAAGGTAGTATTTGGCCCATGGTGGGTGTTTATTCCTACTGGGAGCGTAGCAGGAGGAGTTAACCCCTTAATTACCTTAGCGGTTACTACCACTAAGGTAATGAAGGGGTTAACCCTCCCCGCTACCCACCTGGAAGATATAAACACCCACCATGGGCCAAATACCACCTTCACCCACCCCCTGCTACCCCTAATAAACATTAAAACCCAATACTAGCCAATACACCCATTGATTGCCAGTGTGGTTACCTATGCCCTCAATGGGAGCAAGGATAACCCCAATGGCAATGAATGGGCACCCCCTCTACCCCAACAATCCCCTGCCCCAGCACATAGAGTACAGTAATGGGCAAATCTGGATAATAGCTTATATGCCCATTAAAATAAAATATTATCCAGCAAGCATAAAGTAAATTAAAGTTGCAGTTACTCCTGCCAGGATGAAGGCCACCCTTGCCTTCCTTCTCATCTTCCTCCCCATCCTCCGTGGGCAGCAACATAACAATAAAAAACAAACTAATGGCTACTAACCCCTTAATCACCTTAGTGGTTAGTAACCGCTATAGTAATTAAGGGGTTAACCCCCCTCCCCCTCTACCGACCCGGGACGCCTAACCACCTATGGGTAACTACCCCCACCCTCTACCCATTGATTGGCACAGTGGCACACTATGCCCGTATAATATGGCATTGCTTCGCTGGTCTTTTTGGCAGTGAATGGAAGGGGTTAAGCATTAGCGAGGTAGATGGCCTTGGCGAGTGACATGTAGATCCTTATTCACCCACTGAGTGTCACAGCTTTAAGGGAAAATAATACAACCCTGGCTGCCTACAAGGCTATTTTCTTCTGTCATAAATATGAATGAGCTGAAGCAGCAGCTTAGTGGTAATGTCACTGCTTTTGAAGCAGGTGAACCCAGGTTAGTATGCCAGTGTTAGCTCTCCCTGTGACCTGGGACAAGTCACCCAAACTCCCTGTATCTCAGGAACCAAAATTAGATTGCAAGCTCTACGGGACAAGTACTCTTTGTGCCGGCAAAAAGCCTATGTGTAGCGCTGTGCACACACAGTGCAGCATAAGAAAACAATACAGGCATACCCCGGTTTAAGGACACTCACTTTAAGTACACTCGCGAGTAAGTACATGTCGCCCAATAGGCAAACAGCAGCTCTCGCATACGCCTGTCAGCACGTCCTGAACAGCAATACCGGCGCCCTACCTGTACCGAAGCTGTGCACAAGTGGGGAGACTATAGAGCCTGTTACAAATGCGTTATTTACATCAGTTATGCACGTATATGATGATTGCAGTACAGTACATGCATCGATAAGTGGGAAAAAGGTAGTGCTTCACTTTAAGTACATTTTCGCTTTACATACATGCTCCGGTCCCATTGCGTACGTTAATGCGGGGTATGCCTGTATATATTATTAACAAACTATTTATTAGAGTAAAAGTAGATTTTGACCGAATAAAAAACACCATCGCTCACTGCCTCTTTCCTCCTATACACAATGTGAATACTATAAAGGTGAAGTGAATGGTTAAATGCACAGTGAATATATTGAAGGCTAAGTGACTAGTCAGTCTAAGCTAACGTGCTAAAAGCCCGTTGTGGAATGGTCCAACATTCTCCTTGCAGAACGGTATTCCAAAATACTGATCTCCGGTGCGCTCTGTGTGTGCTTTATTTTGCCTTGGAGGTCTCCAGTGCGGGACGTCCGTTGGAGATTGCAATGCTCCAGCACAGCACTTGCAAAGAGATCAGATACCAATTTAACCCCTGGGAGCCCGAGCGCGGCTATCTTTTGCTATTTTATATACAGTATGTATCTGAATATTTAAATATGAACAAAGATAATGCTGCACACCACTGTATAAGTACAAATACAAAGGATACTTGCTGTTTACCGGTGCACCTGGAAAAGGAGAGTTACTGGCAGTGACAAACTCCAATGCAGACAAATAAAGGAGGTTCCAGGGCACTACGGATTTTCAAAAAAGGATTTAATAGAAGAGGCACAACGTTTCAACCACCACACGTGGTCTTTCTCAAGGGAAGATCTTCGTAGTGCCCTGGAACCTCCTTTATTTGTCTGAATATTTAAATACATTTTTGATGAAAGTGTTATGAAATAATTGCAACGGAAAGATGATTAAAGTCCTTGAAAATAGATTCTGCAGTGTGTCAATCAAGAATAAACACATACAACTTTCACATATCATACCTTTATTTATTTTACTTTTTCTAACACGCTACTCACCAAGAAACTCGGTACTAGAGCACACGGAGGACTTAGGGAGGACACACATCCCAGGCATACAGCCAGGACCTACTGAAAGAAAACAGAGGGGAATGGCAATGAAGACCAACAAAGGGTGGGAAACATGAAGACCAACAAAGGGTGGGAAACATGAAAGGGAGCAGGGAAGCTGATATTAGGGTCTGTTTGCCATGTTTTGTTTTAAAAGGAAGGTTTTTGATTCCTTTCTGAATGGAAGCAAAGTTTCCTGATTTCTTAAAGCCGCAGGGAGTATATTCCACAGTCTTGGGGCGGGTCTAGAAAAAGCTCGCCCCTCCAGGTTTAAAGGTAAGGGTCAACACAGAGCAGTTTAGCTAAATAATAGCATCAGCAAATTTCAATGTCACAGTAATTATTGATTGTCAGCATTAGCAAGACAGTTAGGCTAAGTTCCCAGTGGCCACTGCGGCGCGCTATGGCGTGCACGCCGCACACAAGGCACAGCACTCTATGGGGCAGGCCCCAGTTGGCGTGTGTGCGTGCGTGCACAAGCCGCGATGCACAACTGCCTTGGCCAAAAGACAAGATTTTTGTCTTTTGGCGCGGCGGCCCAGCATTGGTCACGTCACAGCAGTGGTTCAGCCAATGAGGACGAACCAGCCACGTGACATCATGGCTGCGCCCCTGCCATGCCCTCACCCCGTCACAATCTTGTCTTTCCCCCCGCAGCTCGGGCACAGACCGCAGATCGCGGCTTGCACCCATGCACGGGCCACCAGGTGCAGGTGCAGGTGCTGACACTGGGGCCGGGGCCTTAGATTTGCAATAATATATCTTATGCAAGTTCTCGCTAACCTCTTACCCTAAATCCCCGTACCCAATACCGCTACACGTAAAACCTTAACCCCTTACCTTAATTACCTACCTTAAAAACCTAACCTTACTCTAAGACCCCTATCCTTAACCCCCTACGCTAACCGCTAAAACCTGTTAAGCTAAGTTACCTTATTGGCGAAACGGCAGGCGGCTGAGTGTCCAGCGAGAGCAGCTGAGGCGAACAGTCCATCGTGGCCAAATGCTGGTGGCGACTTGGTCGCGGTGAGATAGCCATGGCCAAATGTTCGATTCCGTGGGATGGGCACTGTCTACGTCTAGTGCTGCTGGCTGGAGCCCATCCTTGAAGTTAAGATGGGGGGGTGGCACTGGCAAAGGAAGGGCCACCTTCCTCTGCCCGTCTTGGCTCAACCCTGTGTCAACCCTGCCAGGCTAGGAATCCCCCAGCGAGCCAACCTGGATTCGTTTGTATTTTTGGGGGGTTTGTTTAATATTGACTTTAGATGGTAAATATTTTTTTCAACTTCATGTCCTTGGATAATAATTAGTGTTGCCAGGTGTCAAGTATTGAACTGGACTTTCTTGTATTTGGACAGTTGTTCAGTAAAAAGTTAGAGGTAATACTGGACATGTATGTTTTTCCGGTGTTACCTCTCTGGACATAGAGACTTGACTGGCTTGGGGGGCCACAGGATTTAATTGAGCAGAGAGAGAGAGCAGGGCTGTTGCTAGGAGGCTTGCTCCATCCTGATTGGCTGCTGCTGGGTAATGCAGCCAATCAGGAGGAGGTGTCAGGAGCCTGGGGGTGGGGCTTAGGAGAGGAGGAAACCACATTGGGCGGAGAGAGGTGAGTGTGTCTGTGTCTGCCTCGCGCGTGTCACACCTTGCACCATTGTATCCAGTATTTTTGTAGAAGCCACCTGGCAACCCTAGTAATGATGTAAAAAAAGGAAAACCAGAACACCACCAAAACACACAATATTCGAACAGATTGCACTCACTAAATAGATAAATATATGTAAGGAACAGTCATTAGTTGTACAAAGATCAATACATTTATTTATCCCATGTGATATTTACAATACAAAAAATACAATAACAATAGAACAACCCTGGTTAAAAAGTCCATGTTTCCTGTAGGAAAATAATTTTTTCCTTTAGAAAGATTTCATGAGGAGTAGATCTTTTATTGAGCAACTAGCTGAGAAACCCGGCGTTGCCCGGGATGTGAAGTGTGAATAAGTATGTGTAAATGTTGTATGTGAAAGTTGTAATGTGATGCCAATGTTATGTAATATTAGTTAGAATTGTGTTTGTAAATCAACAGTAGTAGAAAGCACATGTATATGAGGGCAAATGTTTGAAGTGTATGTTAGTTGTTACGGTAGTTATTTTTGAAAATGTTATTGTTGGAAATGCTTCTTGAAAGATGTGAATGTCCATTGTTGAGAGGAGTGTATTTGATGTAATGTTAAAGTGTGTGTTGTAAAATAATGTAGTAATAAAAGATGACAGTAGTGTATTGAGTGTCTTTCATTTTTTTGTAATTTCTTATGGCAATATGTAGAGTTCATGGAAATTGAGGAAAGTCAATGTTCATTGTAATGCTTGTTTGTAAACGACATTTTTGGTAGTTCCAGTTGGAGCAAAGATGTACAATTGTTGGGGGGATCCAACTCTAGAGCACGCAACATATAACTGGCCGTGGGAGAAACATGGTGATTCTAAGTTGATACCAGTGCACTTTATAGATTGTCCTTGTGCTTTGTTAATGGTGATAGCAAAAGCTAGTTTGATGGGGAACTGTAGCCGTTTGAAAGTAAAAGGCATGTCTGTAGGAATGAGTGGAATGCGGGGGATGAAGACATCTTGGCCTTTGGCGTTGCCAGTTAAGATAGTAGCTTCAATTAGGTTGGGCATCAATGTTTTTATGCACAGCCTGGTTCCATTACAAAGGTTAGGTGTGTGTAGGTTGCGAAGTAGCATGATGGGTGCTCCAACTTTGAGGCGAAGATGATGTGGTGGCATCCCTGATGGTTCGAGGGAGTGTAGGAATTCAGGTGGATAGTTAACGGCTTCATCGCAATCCACAACTGTATCGATTGAGTTGTATTGAGTAATTGTGTTTGGAATAATGTCTTGAATTTGATGATTGATGTCATTGACAGAAGTATTTTTGGCAGCAAGGATGGCTCTTTCACAGAGCCACTGGTGGTTTGTGTAATTGTGTAAGAGATTTGGATAGACGTGATGTATGAGATCTTCAAGTGATGTCATCATGTGACAAAAATGTGTGGGAAAAGCAATTTCACCTGATGTTAAGTCAGTAGGTAAAGTGCCTTCACCTATTTGAAGAAGTGTGTGTGCAAAAAGTTGTTCATTTGAGTGGCCGAGAAGTTGGACTCGCATATTGGTTGTTAATGGAAAATGTTTGACATGTCGCCATAAAATAGAGGATTTAAGGCATGCATGAAGTTCGTCTGCTGGTGTGGATCGTGGTATGACTGGAAGTGTTTGTCTGAAATCACCAGCTAAAAGAATGACAGCACCACCCATTATTTGTTTATTGTTACGCAAGTCTTGCAAGGTTCTATTAAGGGCTTGAAGTGCTTTTTTATGCGCCATGGTACACTCATCCCAAACAATAAGTTTGCAAATTTGAAGAACACGGGCTTGGCCAGATGTCTTGGTAATATTACATGTTGGGTTTTCTTCATGAGCAATGTTTAGTGGTAATTTAAGAGCTGAGTGCACAGTTCTTTCTCCATCCATAAGAGTGGCTGCAATGCCAGATGATGCAAGTGCAAGTGCAACATGATTGTGCATTCTTATTTCTGCAAGGAGTAAATTTATGAGAAATGTTTTGCCTGTTCCACCTGGAGCATCAAGAAACAGGATTGCACCTTGTTCGTTGTTTATGTGCTGCATGATGTTGTCATAGGTGTTAAGTTGTTGTGGAATTAACATTGGTTTTCTTGTGGCAACATATTCTTGTAGTATGGAAATATTGTATTGTTTCTCTCGCATAAGGTCTGTATTGAGTACATCGTGATGATGACGTTGGGGAGCTTCTAGACCTAATTGAAGTAGTGTTTTGTTATTGATAGAGAGACATGTATCTTCTAACAATATGAGTACCTCGTTGAAAATGTCAGGTGAAAAGGTAACATTGAGTGATGGGTTGTGTCTCTGTGCTTTGTGAAGTATATCTTCACTCATGTGAGGTAGCGGGATAGGGGGAGGGACATTGGTGGCATGGTGTAGCGGGGTAGGGGGCCTCGCGGTCCGGTTGCGGTAGGGAGATGTGTGAGGTGCAGGAGATGTGAGGCGTGCTGTGCGGTTCGCGGGAGCTACACTGTGTGAGGTGAGGGGTATTTATTTGTGTTTGGTGTGCGTTTGTGTAGGTGTTGAAATGTTGTGTGTGTTTTTGTTTTGTGTTAATGTTGGCTGTGTGTGTGGCAGAATAGTGTGTGTATGTAATTATTGTGTGTGATTGTTGATTGTGTGGGGTGTGTGTGTGGATGAGTGAGTGTGTGATGTGATAGTGAGTGTGTGGTGTGTGAGTGTGTGTGTCAGTGTTGGTTAGTTGAGTGTTTGTGTGCAATAAATTAGACAGATGTGTAAATAGTAATGTTTTGTGTAAAATATGTTATTGAAAGGAAGAGGTGATTTATTGTGCTAGGTGTGTTAGTAGCGGAGGTGTTGTGTTGTTGTATATGTTTGTGTGTGGTGGGATGTTGATGTGCAATGGGAGTGGGTGGTGAGACGTGTAAATGTGCATTGTATTCAGTGTAGTGTGTATGGTGAAGGGTAGGTAATTGGAACAGTGGGTTGGGTGTGTGTGTTTGTTTAGTGGTGGTTGTGTTGTGTGTGGTAGTTAAGGTTATGTTGAAGTGTTGTTTTGTGTGTTGTATCAGCAGAGGAGGTTGGTGTGTGTGTGTGAGTACGTGTGTTGCGTGGTTGAGGGCGTGTGGCGTTGCTGAGTGCGTGTGTGTGTGCATGTGTTTGTGTATTTGTGTGTGTGTTGTGTGTGATGGTGTGTGGTGTGTGTGAGAGCATGTGTGTATGTGGCGTGTGTGATGGCATGTGTGTGTGTATGACGCATGTTGTGTGTGTGACGTGTGTGAGTGCGTGTTGTTGGTCATAGACATGTTGTAAATTGCATGTTTTTGAGTGTAGTGTGTGTATTATGAGGGTGAAGGTGAGGTGTGATTTGTTGTTATGTGTGGCATAGAATGACAGGATGTTTGCGTGTGTGTGTGTGTGTGTGTATGAGGGGGTTTTGTGTGGGTGAGTGTTGTGTGTGAGTGGTGGTGTGAGAAGTGTTTTAGAATAAATTATACAGACAGTGAAATTGTTAGGAAAACATATTTTATTGTAAGGTACAGCTGAGTTTCAGTGGTAGGTGTTGTCATACAGTGTGTGAGGTAGCGGGAGTGACATTGGTGGCATGCTGTTTGACTGTAGTCCGCGGCGTCGCGGTCCGGTTGCGGAGGGAGATGTGTGAGGTGCAGGAGATGTCAGGCGTGCTGGTTGTTCCGCAGGAGGTAGAGTGTGTGAGGTAGCGGGATAGCGGGAGTGACATCGGTGGCATGGTGTGTGGTGTGTGTGAGAGCATGTGTGTGTGTTGCTGGTGTGTGATGGCGTGTGTGTGTGTATGAGGCATGTTGTGTGTGTGACGTGTGTGAGTGCGTGTTGTTGGTCATACACATGTTAAAAATGGCATGTTTTTGAGTGTAGTGTGTGGCATAGAATGACAGGATGTTTGCGTGTGTGTGTGTGTGTGTATGAGGGGGTTTTGTGTGGGTGAGTGTTGTGTACATTATACAGACAGTAAAATAGTTAGGAAAACATATTTTATTTCAACGAACATCTGATTTCCAGTGGTAGGTGTTGTCATACACTGTGTGAGGTAGCGGGATAGGGGGAGGAACATTGGTGGCATGGTGTGTGAGTGTAGGCCGCGGCCTCGCGGTCTGGTTGCGGTAGGGAGCTGTGTGAGGTGCAGGAGATGAGGCGTGCTGTGCGGTCCGCGGGAGCTACACTGTGTGAGGTAGCCGGATAGGGGGAGGGACATCGTTGCCATGGTGTGTGAGTGTAGGCCGCGGCCTCGCGGTCCGGTTGCGGTAGGGAGATGTGTGAGGTGTAGGAGATGTGAGGCGTGCTGTGCGGTCCGCGGGAGCTACACTGTGTGAGGTAGCGGGATAGGGGGAGGGACATTGGTGGCATGGTGTAGCGGGGTAGGGGGCCTCGCGGTCCGGTTGCGGTAGGGAGATGTGTGAGGTGCAGGAGATGTGAGGCGTGCTGTGCGGTTCGCGGGAGCTACACTGTGTGAGGTAGCGGGATAGGGGGAGGGACATTGGTGGCATGGTGTAGTGGGGTAGGGGGCCTCGCGGTCCGGTTGCGGAGGGAGATGTGTAAGGTGCAGGAGATGTGAGGCGTGCTGTGCGGTCCGCGGGAGCTACACTGTGTGAGGTAGCGGGATAGGGGGAGGGACATTGGTGGCATGGTGTAGCGGGGTAGGGGGCCTCGCGGTCCGGTTGCGGAGGGAGATGTGTGAGGTGCAGGAGATGTGAGGCGTGCTGTGCGGTCCGCGGGAGCTACACTGTGTGAGGTAGCGGGATAGGGGGAGGGACATTGGTGGCATGGTGTAGCGGGGTAGGGGGCCTCGCGGTCCGGTTGCGGTAGGGAGATGTGTGAGGTGCAGGAGATGTGAGGCGTGCTGTGCGGTTCGCGGGAGCTACACTGTGTGAGGTAGCGGGATAGGGGGAGGGACATCGTTGCCATGGTGTGTGAGTGGAGGCCGCGGCCTCGCGGTCCGGTTGCGGGAGGGAGATGTGTGGAGGGGAGGGGGGGTTTGAAGAGGCAGTCTGCAGTGTTTGGTGTTGTGTGAATGTGTGTGTGTGCTCTGTTTGTGCGTTGTGTGTAGATTCTGTACCTCAGTGGTTCCCAAACTTTTTCGGTTCAAGGCTCCCCAAGGCAATCAGAATTTTTTCAAGGCTCCCCAAGGCGATCAGGATTTTTACGCGGCGCCCAAAGTAAAAACAAAGGTGTATATACATACCTAACAGTTGCAGTGCGCAGTTGGTGTCTCCCTCACACACTCTCACTCTCTCTGACCTCACTCTCTCTCTCTGACCTCACTCTCTCTGACCTCACTCTCTCTCTGACCTCACTCTCTCTCTCTCTGACCTCACTCTCTCTCTCACTCTCTCTCACTCTCTCTCTCTCAGACCTCTCTCTCTCTCTCTGACCTCACACTCTCTCTGACCTCCCTCTCTCTCTCTCTGACCTCACTCTCTCTCTGACCTCACTCTCTCTCTCTCTGACCTCACTCTCTCTCTCTGACCTCACTCTCTCTCTGACCTCACTCTCTCTCTCTGACCTCACTCTCTCTCTCTGACCTCTCTCTCTCTCTCTCTGACCTCACTCTCTCTCTCTGACCTCACTCTCTCTCTCTCTGACCTCACTCCCTCTCTCTCTCTGACATCACTCTCTCTCTGACCTCACTCTCTCTCTCAGTCTCCCGGTGCTGCTCCTCCAGCGTGCGCGCCGGGCCTCCCTCTCTCAGCGTCGCTGAGCCGGGCTGAACAGATGCACAAAGCCCCTGCATCTGTAATCAGCGCTGCCTGGCAGAGGAGACAGCAAGCGCGCTTGGTAGGCGGGTATCACTGTGTGTGTTTGTCACTTGGTAGCTGTCAGTGTGTGTGTGTGTGTTTGTCACTTGGTAGCTGTCAGTGTGTGTGTGTGTGTGTGTGTGTGTGTACATTATATAATATTTAAAAATGAAAAAAAAAAAAGACATGTGAGAATAAATTATTTATTAACATTGTGCAACTTTGATAAATATATTCACACGCACACACCACACACACATCACACACATCCATATACACCACACATACATATATACACACACACACACACACACATATATATATATATATATATATATATATATATATATATCACACATACATATATATATATATATATATCTATATATACATACATACACACACACACACACACACACACACACACACACACACACACACACACACACACACACACACACACACACACACACCCTGCAGCCCGTTTTTCACACACACACACACACACAACACACACCCTGCAGCCCGTTTTTCACACACACACACAACACACACCCTGCAGCCCGTTTTTCTCACACACACACACACACACACACACACACACACACACACACACACACACACACACACACACACACACACACACACACACACACACACACACACACCCAGACCGCTCCTCTGCTTCCCCTCAGAGGTTTTTTTTTTTTTTAAATGAGCTAGCAGCCCTTGTTTCCCGCTGCTGGCGGCCCTGATCGCGGCGCCCCTCTAGCCAAGCAGCGGCGCACCAGGGCGCCACGGCGCACAGTTTGGGAAACACTGCTGTACCTGATTCGGCAGTCTGTGGTAGCAGACGTGAAGGTTTTGATAGCTGTGAAAAGCAGGCCAATGAGAGTCAGTGAGGGGTGGGACGCAGGCCAATGAGAGGTGTGCGGGGGCGGGCATTGGACGCAGGCCAATGAGAGTCAGTGAGGGGTGGGACGCAGGCCAATGAGAGGTGTGCGGGGGCGGGCATTGGACGCAGGCCAATGAGAGTCAGTGAGGGGTGGGACAGTGTGGCATTGGTGTTGGACGTAGGCCAATGAGAGGTGTGCGGGGGCGGGCATGGCCTGAGCAGGAGTGACAGGCCCAAGGTCCAATGCGATTGACCCTTGGGACGCAGACATACAGTGATTTCACAAATATATAGTAGATGATCAAGTGGATAATTAATTTGTACTTGCTAACGACATACACAGGCGTTTCAGTTGTATACCATGTAGACTGTAGAGAGTATAGGGATATCGTTCACAGAGGCTGCATATGGGGAAATACTGTACTATTTGCAGATAGGTATGTGGAAAAGATCTCAGACTTCACAGCATGTACTTCGGACAGGTGGTCTGGCCAAAAGACTCAACTGGCTCAGCTTGCCCCTACCTCTAATGTGTGTATATAAAGTTCTGTTACTGCCAATTTGCAGTGGTAAATATACATGCAGGTTGTTTCTTACAACGCTATATTATCGTGCTGGATCTCAAATCTGGCATATTAGCCCAGAAGGTTCCTCGCGTTTACCAGAATACTAGTGAAAGTAAAATATTGTAAAGCGCTATTGCGGATTTATGTTTATCCCCGATGTAGCGTCTCCGAGATTAATCATGGTTCACATTTAAATAAGTCTCCTGCTTGAAAAGTTCCAGCACTATATCACTGCGCTACACTCGTTATTCTAGGCGCCCAGTGAGTAATCATGCTCCTCTCTATGCTCTATGCGAGCTTCTCTCCCTCATAGAGAATGTCGTTACCAAAGAAAAGGAATTCCATTGAAACCAACTAGAGATTTTTCTTTGTTAAAATCTCGTGCAATTCTATTTGCACTGATTTTACCGTGTTTTAGTAGATTACGCCCATAGATTAAACATCAGTGAACAATACTTAAAAAATAAACGTACAGAGCAACCTGCACCTTTAAAAGTAATACAAATAAAATATACAGTATATTTGCGTCATTTATTTGATAGTTTTTCATCCACTTTTAACCCATTAAGCATGCCACTGCTATGAGTTCACTTTAGTCCTAGCAAGGAGAGTCCTATCTGTGGTCCGCACTGCAGGTCACTATATGCAGTGATTTTCATCACATTGAGTACAGTACATGCCAGAAGAGGAATCAGAATAAGTAAAGAGAATTAGCATGGCAAATAACAGTGACTGAGGATAGCAAAGGACCCCATACCTACCTGCTGGCTGTCAGCTCTGTGCTAATTATGAATTATAATGCCTCACTCTGATCTCATTATAGAAACCCTCCTAGGAACCAAACATTGAACTTTTAATTAGGTAGACTCAAGTAGGTAACAAAAAAAGTGTATAGACGGGTTTTTAACAAGGAGAAGTCAATCCCAGTTAGGAAAATGCATAATTAAAAGAAAAGAATATTTGTATCCTACTTTCTGTGTTTAATTGCAGTAAAAATTGTTTTTAATTTCCCTTACTTGATTGCTTGTCTGCCGTTGAGAGGTTTTGACGTCTGTTGTGCAAAGGGTAAGTTGACTTTATAATATGATTATTGTAAGCAGTGCTTTTATTTGTTGTAAAATTGGTGGCGGTACCCATTACTTGTTAAATGTAAAATGCCTCTCACACCCCTCCCCTCTTTCTGGGAGCCCTCCCCCGCCCACCCCCTTGTCTATCGAATTTGTGATTAACTTTTAATAAAAGCTGAAACTGACTGGATACTGGATGCCACCCATTGCGTGCTTAAAATTCGGCCAATTTTTTTCATCTCCGGCAAGTTTGCGTACACTTCCAGATCGCTTGAAATCTGTTGATTCCTGAGACTTCTTTTTACCATATCACTGACCGACCAATTCTAATCTGTAATAAGCGCAGTGCCACACTGTTAGAGGACATTTGCCCTTCAGTCGTTTCCGAACTCCGCTGTTTAACCCCAACATCACCGCTGCTACACCCCAACACCACCGCTGCACTATCACACGCAACACAAACAAAATGATTTTTCAAGTTGTCTTATTTGGGCGGCCTTGTGTCAACGTCGCTCTGAAAAAGTGGTGTACAGATACACTGTATATATATCAGGAAATGGGGAGGGGAGAAGGGAAAGAACTCTCGCTTCAGCTTAAATTAACCTATGAATAAATATAGACATGGTGCAATAGGGATAATGGGTAGACAGCAAACCGAAGGAAAGATTCCCTGTAGAAAGCACTCATGGTGTCAAATGTAGAATGGGTGAAAATGAAAATCCTTTTAATTCATAATAGTATAAAAAAATATATATACCAGATTGGTAATGTGTATGGCCAGTCAGTGAACTAAATACATAAAAGTAACAAGATACTAACTGCTACATCAATTAAGTTCCCTATTACTGTATGTCCACTTATTAGGGTGTAGATATATAGTTTATATCCATATAAGTTGCTATACTTGATAAATACTCTGCAACCAACTCTAATGACTATTAATAAAGCTCCATGTCTAGTAATTAGCACTAACACCTTTATTGGTATTATAGGGTAATCGATTGGACTGGGTGGCAATTGGACTAGTGATCCATGCGGTCTGTTGTATTCCCTATTGTGTCCACTCAATATACAGTTGTGGTATTTATCTGTCTTCCAACCCACTTAATCTAAAGAAACAGTATATTGTGTCACTAGGTGTGAAGACAAACAAAACACCCCAGATCCATATATCGGGCTGTAGAATAGGATGGCCCTAAAATCTATTAGTATCGGTTCAAAGTGTGGACTCGGATAGCAGTTATACTGTACTTGTATAATAATAGCAAGTAGTGTGCATGCTTGCTTAATACAAAATCAGGACTCTCTTTGTTTTTTCAGGCACCTTATTGTACCGGTCGCTTAGTAGTTAGTGCTTAACGAGCCAGGGGAGCTCGCATAGTGTATTGGTTAAGATTATTAGGCTAGTAAGATAATAGGGGGGGATAAAGAGAAGGACTAATCATATGCTTGTGCTGTGCAAAATGACTGAAGCCCTCTTCCATCCAACCTCAGGGAGTGGCTCAGTGAGTAACGACACTGACTGAGTGGGAGCCTGGTTCAATTCCCGGTGTCGACTCCTTGTGACCTTGAGCAAGTCACTTTATCTCCTTGTGCCTCAGGCACCAAAACATAGATTGTAAGCTCCACGGGGCAGGGGCCTGTGCCTGCAAAATGTCTCTGTAAAGCGCTAGGTAAAACTAGCAGCGCTATACAACAACATGCTATTATTATAGTCAAATTATTAGCACATTAAATAATATGCATACTCCCCCACTTCTCACATGACTGTGATAGATCATACACTCCAGAACATGACATGTGAACAGAAGAATCGGCTATTTATGCCCATCCTAGTGCTCAACATCAAAGTTAATAAGCCGGTACGTGGGACGAGGGGATGAGTTTAAATTATAAGGTTTTACTGTAACGTAATTAGATTTCACAAGTAGTTGCTATGCTCTCTAAGTAGGAGTAACAATATTCTGTGGCCTTGTTTAAAGGCCACAGGCACGGATCAGTGTCCGTATCAAGTTATAGCCTCCTGAAGCTAGCTACGTTAGAATTAATACAAGCAATTGGTAACAGAATTGCAAAACCTTAGGCAGTTTGTATCAGCCCGCTCATACAGCCACCTCGCAGCGTGCGTCGTGACGTCAGCACGCTTCTACTTATTATGAATTAAAAGGATTTTCATTTTCATTTATTCTACACTTGACACCCTGAGTGCTTTCTACGGGGAATGTTACCTTCAGTTTACTATACAGATATAGCCGCCGTTAATGCGGGGCGCCAGATGTTGCAATGCGCGGTACTTCCGCCCCTTTTTCACGTACATCTAACATTATTAAATGGCTTCTGCACTCGCTGGCGTGTTGTGTGTCTTTCGCTGCAGCGCCTTAGCGGGAACAATAACAGCGGCTACATCTATATATTTAGCCCCCAAATCTTAACTGTACCACTCGTTTTCAGTGAGTCAAATTGAGTTGGAGGCGGCCTCACTCGGTGTCATCAAATTCAAAGAAGCATCAATTCATTAATGGCCCCCTCTGGCAGCAAAGTGATTATTTCACAAATGTACCCTGAGTGCTTTTTTTTGTGTGCCGGTACAGTGTGACGGTATGTGCCGGTACAGTGTGACGGTATGTGCCGGTACAGTGTGACGGTATGTGTTCGGTACAGTGTGACGGTATGTGCCGGTACAGTGTGACGGTATGTGTTCGGTACAGTGTGACGGTATGTGCCGGTACAGTGTGACGGTATGTGCCGGTACAGTGTGACGGTATGTGTTCGGTACAGTGTGACGGTATGTGTTCGGTACAGTGTGACGGTATGTGCCGGTACAGTGTGACGGTATGTGTTCGGTACAGTGTGACGGTATGTGTTCGGTACAGTGTGACGGTATGTGTTCGGTACAGTGTGACGGTATGTGTTCGGTACAGTGTGACGGTATGTGCCGGTACAGTGTGACGGTATGTGTTCGGTACAGTGTGACGGTATGTGTTCGGTACAGTGTGACGGTATGTGTTCGGTACAGTGTGACGGTATGTGTTCGGTACAGTGTGACGGTATGTGTTCGGTACAGTGTGACGGTATGTGTTCGGTACAGTGTGACGGTATGTGTTCGGTACAGTGTGACGGTATGTGTTCGGTACAGTGTGACGGTATGTGTTCGGTACAGTGTGACGGTATGTGTTCGGTACAGTGTGACGGTATGTGTTCGGTACAGTGTGACGGTATGTGTTCGGTACAGTGTGACGGTATGTGTTCGGTACAGTGTGACGGTATGTGCCGGTACAGTGTGACGGTATGTGCCGGTACAGTGTGACGGTATGTGTTCGGTACAGTGTGACGGTATGTGTTCGGTACAGTGTGACGGTATGTGTTCGGTACAGTGTGACGGTATGTGTTCGGTACAGTGTGACGGTATGTGCCGGTACAGTGTGACGGTATGTGTTCGGTACAGTGTGACGGTATGTGTTCGGTACAGTGTGACGGTATGTGTTCGGTACAGTGTGACGGTATGTGTTCGGTACAGTGTGACGGTATGTGTTCGGTACAGTGTGACGGTATGTGCCGGTACAGTGTGACGGTATGTGCCGGTACAGTGTGACGGTATGTGTTCGGTACAGTGTGACGGTATGTGTTCGGTACAGTGTGACGGTATGTGTTCGGTACAGTGTGACGGTATGTGTTCGGTACAGTGTGACGGTATGTGTTCGGTACAGTGTGACGGTATGTGCCGGTACAGTGTGACGGTATGTGTTCGGTACAGTGTGACGGTATGTGTTCGGTACAGTGTGACGGTATGTGTTCGGTACAGTGTGACGGTATGTGCCGGTACAGTGTGACGGTATGTGTTCGGTACAGTGTGACGGTATGTGTTCGGTACAGTGTGACGGTATGTGTTCGGTACATTGTGACGGTATGTGCCGGTACAGTGTGACGGTATGTGTTCGGTACATTGTGACGGTATGTGTTCGGTACAGTGTGACGGTATGTGTTCGGTACAGTGTGACGGTATGTGCCGGTACAGTGTGACGGTATGTGCCGGTACAGTGTGACGGTATGTGCCGGTACAGTGTGAAGGTATGTGCCGGTACAGTGTGACGTATGTGCCGGTATAGTGTGACGGTATGTGCCGGTACAGTGTGACGGTATGTGCCGGTACAGTGTGACGGTATGTGCCGGTACAGTGTGACGGTATGTGCCGGTACAGTGTGACGGTATGTGCCGGTACAGTGTGACGGTATGTGCCGGTACAGTGTGACGGTATGTGTTCGGTACAGTGTGACGGTATGTGTTCGGTACAGTGTGACGGTATGTGCCGGTACAGTGTGACGGTATGTGTTCGGTACAGTGTGACGGTATGTGTTCGGTACAGTGTGACGGTATGTGTTCGGTACAGTGTGACGGTATGTGTTCGGTACAGTGTGACGGTATGTGCCGGTACAGTGTGACGGTATGTGTTCGGTACAGTGTGACGGTATGTGTTCGGTACAGTGTGACGGTATGTGTTCGGTACAGTGTGACGGTATGTGTTCGGTACAGTGTGACGGTATGTGTTCGGTACAGTGTGACGGTATGTGTTCGGTACAGTGTGACGGTATGTGCCGGTACAGTGTGTCGGTATGTGCCGGTACAGTGTGACGGTATGTGTTCGGTACAGTGTGACGGTATGTGTTCGGTACAGTGTGACGGTATGTGTTCGGTACAGTGTGACGGTATGTGTTCGGTACAGTGTGACGGTATGTGCCGGTACAGTGTGACGGTATGTGTTCGGTACAGTGTGACGGTATGTGTTCGGTACAGTGTGACGGTATGTGTTCGGTACAGTGTGACGGTATGTGCCGGTACAGTGTGACGGTATGTGCCGGTACAGTGTGACGGTATGTGTTCGGTACAGTGTGACGGTATGTGTTCGGTACAGTGTGACGGTATGTGTTCGGTACAGTGTGACGGTATGTGTTCGGTACAGTGTGACGGTATGTGTTCGGTACAGTGTGACGGTATGTGTTCGGTACAGTGTGACGGTATGTGCCGGTACAGTGTGACGGTATGTGTTCGGTACAGTGTGACGGTATGTGTTCGGTACAGTGTGACGGTATGTGTTCGGTACAGTGTGACGGTATGTGCCGGTACAGTGTGACGGTATGTGTTCGGTACAGTGTGACGGTATGTGTTCGGTACAGTGTGACGGTATGTGTTCGGTACATTGTGACGGTATGTGCCGGTACAGTGTGACGGTATGTGTTCGGTACATTGTGACGGTATGTGTTCGGTACAGTGTGACGGTATGTGTTCGGTACAGTGTGACGGTATGTGCCGGTACAGTGTGACGGTATGTGCCGGTACAGTGTGACGGTATGTGCCGGTACAGTGTGAAGGTATGTGCCGGTACAGTGTGACGGTATGTGCCGGTACAGTGTGACGGTATGTGCCGGTACAGTGTGACGGTATGTGCCGGTACAGTGTGACGGTATGTGCCGGTACAGTGTGATGGTATGTGTTCGGTACAGTGTGACGGTATGTGTTCGGTACAGTGTGACGGTATGTGCCGGTACAGTGTGACGGTATGTGTTCGGTACAGTGTGACGGTATGTGTTCGGTACAGTGTGACGGTATGTGTTCGGTACAGTGTGACGGTATGTGCCGGTACAGTGTGACGGTATGTGTTCGGTACAGTGTGACGGTATGTGTTCGGTACAGTGTGACGGTATGTGTTCGGTACAGTGTGACGGTATGTGTTCGGTACAGTGTGACGGTATGTGTTCGGTACAGTGTGACGGTATGTGTTCGGTACAGTGTGACGGTATGTGTTCGGTACAGTGTGACGGTATGTGTTCGGTACAGTGTGACGGTATGTGTTCGGTACAGTGTGACGGTATGTGTTCGGTACAGTGTGACGGTATGTGTTCGGTACAGTGTGACGGTATGTGTTCGGTACAGTGTGACGGTATGTGTTCGGTACAGTGTGACGGTATGTGCCGGTACAGTGTGACGGTATGTGCCGGTACAGTGTGACGGTATGTGTTCGGTACAGTGTGACGGTATGTGTTCGGTACAGTGTGACGGTATGTGTTCGGTACAGTGTGACGGTATGTGTTCGGTACAGTGTGACGTTATGTGCCGGTACAGTGTGACGGTATGTGTTCGGTACAGTGTGACGGTATGTGTTCGGTACAGTGTGACGGTATGTGTTCGGTACAGTGTGACGGTATGTGTTCGGTACAGTGTGACGGTATGTGTTCGGTACAGTGTGACGGTATGTGCCGGTACAGTGTGACGGTATGTGCCGGTACAGTGTGACGGTATGTGTTCGGTACAGTGTGACGGTATGTGTTCGGTACAGTGTGACGGTATGTGTTCGGTACAGTGTGACGGTATGTGTTCGGTACAGTGTGACGGTATGTGTTCGGTACAGTGTGACGGTATGTGTTCGGTACAGTGTGACGGTATGTGCCGGTACAGTGTGACGGTATGTGTTCGGTACAGTGTGACGGTATGTGTTCGGTACAGTGTGACTGTATGTGTTCGGCACAGTGTGACGGTATGTGTTCGGTACAGTGTGACGGTATGTGTTCGGTACAGTGTGACGGTATGTGTTCGGTACAGTGTGACGGTATGTGTTCGGTACAGTGTGACGGTATGTGTTCGGTACATTGTGACGGTATGTGCCGGTACAGTGTGACGGTATGTGTTCGGTACAGTGTGACGGTATGTGCCGGTACAGTGTGACGGTATGTGTTCGGTACAGTGTGACGGTATGTGTTCGGTACAGTGTGACTGTATGTGTTCGGCACAGTGTGACGGTATGTGTTCGGTACAGTGTGACGGTATGTGTTCGGTACAGTGTGACGGTATGTGTTCGGTACAGTGTGACGGTATGTGTTCGGTACAGTGTGACGGTATGTGTTCGGTACATTGTGACGGTATGTGCCGGTACAGTGTGACGGTATGTGTTCGGTACATTGTGACGGTATGTGTTCGGTACAGTGTGACGGTATGTGTTCGGTACAGTGTGACGGTATGTGCCGGTACAGTGTGAAGGTATGTGCCGGTACAGTGTGACGGTATGTGCCGGTACAGTGTGACGGTATGTGCCGGTACAGTGTGACGGTATATGCCGGTACAGTGTGACGGTACAGTGTGCCGGTAAGTGCCGGTACAGTGTGACGGTATGTGCCGGTACAGTGTGACGGTATGTGCCGGTACAGTGTGACGGTATGTGCCGATACAGTGTGACGGGATGTGCCTGTACAGTGTGATGGTATGTGCCGGTACAGTGTGACGGTATGTGCCGATATAGTGTGCCGGTACGATGTGACCGGTACACTGTACAAAGCAAATTAACCTAAATTATTAAACCATTGTTAATAAAATGGAGGAAATATTACATGTGTAATTGAGTTTACTTTATTGCTACTAGAGCGTGAACAGCAGGACAGCTGAACGGGGCAATTCCACTTGGCAAACAAAAATGACTTTTTGTAAACAATTTAAACAATGTCATAGGTTTAAACAAAGGCAATTATGGTTAAAGTAAACATTCAGCTGTTTTGACGTCTTTTGAGTTGAACTAAATGTGTATTTTCTGTGGAGATTCTCAGTGGAACGGCTGCATCAGCCACATATTTCCTTAGCCCAACCTGTCTCAGTCAGAGTGGTACTGAAGTTGAAGGACAGATGGGCTTTTTCAGTGCAGGGTCCTGCCCAATGCACAGTGCCATCATTCAGCAGAGTGTAGATAAAGGAAATCAAATCCCTGTTATAAGAAAAACTACTTCTGGGTGTCTGATTTTAGTCAAACAAACATCAATCACCCAGATTTACGTCCTTAAACACCAGGGCCATTGGTACATTGAGCAGCTGTGGAGGACAGTATTATTCTGTATGCCATGCCAGTCCCTTAGCTAAAGAGGCAAAGCAGCATAGCCTATATTATTGAAGTACTCTATGGCCCCTATACAGGGTAAGGTTTTAGTCCCATTAATTTAATCTTCTCTAGCACAGGGAAGCAGCTTCACAACATATTGATTATGGGGCAAATTGATTAGGACATCATATATGAATAAACATTATTTCAACCAGCTAAATGAAACTGCTTTAAAGATAATTTTTCATAGAACAGTATTGCCAGTGAGAAAATATGTGTATCTACAATTATACCAATAATATGGCATACAGAGTGTTCTCATAAGCGTTGTGGTCCATGATATAAGTGGAACCTCCATTTAAGATGATCGGAAATAGCTACAATTCCATTTATCTCTTTATAAACGGCAATCATCACTGCAAAACTGGAATGGAGCTACATTCGTAATTAATCCAAAGCACCAACATTAAAAAGCAGAGACACTTTAAATTCAATACCAATATAAGTGTAAGTGCCATCACTTTTAACCACTTACATGAGGGAACGTGGAATCTGCCATGCTTTCATTCACAAGTAGTACTTCAGGATCCAAAACCCAACTGACTTCTAGAAGTGAACATATTATATTGAAGGGGACCCTCTATCTGTTTCTATCTTATACCAGTTTTTAGCTGCACTAGGTTATATAAGCATATGCTTTGATATGTTAACCCATTCTGGGCTTATTTCACAACACTAGTATGCATTTAGCGTAGGGACCTGCTATTGAGACTTACCTTGACGTGGTTAGCAGGCTTGGCATTATTTGATCAAAGGATGTATACCAAAAGTCTCCTTTTTTCTTATAGGTATTTACACTATATATATATATATAGACACTGTTTTTAAGTTTACCTTTTGCTTCATTCATTGTAACATCGCCGGAAGAAGAGATCAGTGTATCTCGAAAGCTCGCACAAATAAAAGCATTTCGTTAGCCACAGAACGGTATCATCTATTTATTTTTTGATTATTGAAGCTCGGCTAACACGGTACTGATACCTCTACATGTATATATATATATACATATATATATATATATATATGTATATATATATATATATATTCCCCATTGATTACTATCCCTAAGGGAGAAGTGCAGGGATTCACTTTTTGTTTTGCACATTTGTATGGCCAATTCCTTCACTAGATGCATGCTCCTTATAAGGAGAAGCGCAGTGATTATATTTGTTCTATCTTCTACTCATCAGAAAACCTTTTGTCTCATGAAGTGAAATGATTAGTACTCATATTTATCACAGTATAGGTCACTTTCTACTGGTTCCTTCCAACTGTGGATAAGATATATTTATTTATAAAATGTTTTACCAGGAAGTAATACATTGAGAGTTACCTCTTGTTTTCAAGTATGTCCCGGGCACAGAGCTATGATAACAACAATACATGGTTACATTCATAGACATTTCATGGACAGTTAGAGATATGATTATGGGTGTGTGTAACATTTACTGGCAAGATAAAAATTGTGTTTGGAGAGGTAGGATAGGCCTGCAATGTGTTAGCTGCCTTAAGGAGCTTACAATCTATAAGGTCGGGTAAATTGAAACAAGATTGATGTCTATTGTGTAGTATCTTTTGTACCACAGTACATACAGATAGTCATCTAGGTTTATATTTATTAAAGAATTTCATATTTTGGTATGCATAGTACAGAATTGATAGATTATTTTTATTCCAAAAGGGCCAGTCCCACATAGCTGATAAAAAATAGTCGTTTTCTTTAAACAACTTTCCAATGTAATGGTCTTTTTAGGAAGATGCAATCACCCTTAAAGTAAAATGTTCACCCATTTGCTTCCTGTGTAAAAATAAGTAGCTATTTTTGCGGGTGCGTTTAATTCTATGGGACCATTCCGGATGCAGTGAATGCACACTTCACTCAATTCTTCACTGTACCATGGATCTGTTGTATCTTATTGCTGGGTGCTTTCATCAGCAGTCGCTGCAGCTGCTGGCGAAACCAGTGTACAGTTTGCAGGACCCCAGACTTAAGTATTCAACGTTTCAGTGCTGTGTCACACCTTTAGAAGTACATGTCCCAACGTAGGTGTGAAAGGACACCGAAACGTGGACTTGTTGAATAAATGAAATATTTGATTGAATGTTAGTCTGGTGTGCTGCATCCTACTGTACATACCCTGCATTTAGTACTAACCTTATCTGGTAAAGATGACGTGGCATTCCAAAAGGTAGGCTACATTGTCAGCCACACCAAGGAAAAGTGAGTACTTTTACCAACTGAGGGGAACCTGCCAATGAGATTGATCGTGGGTGGGCTTGAACTACCCACCACCTGTCTTCAGGAGGACTGTACCCATTATTGTTGTTGCATTATCACTATTCTATATGTGTGATTACGGATTTCCTTTGGATGGTGGTTCTGGCATTATATTATTATTGGCCTGGCATTTGAGCGCTTTTGCCATCTCTCTATCTTACATGTGATGTGGAAACTTATAGAGGTCCATGTTATAATGCACAAGAAGTAAAACGTGACACACTGGGAGTGCTCATTTACATGTCATTACCCAGAATCCCTGGCTGCAGTGGAGAAGCATTGTATGCTAAGAGATATTGGGGAAAGGCAGGATTGTAGAGCTGTCTAAGACATGTGAATGTGCTCACGAGTGGTATTTTTATTTGCTGTGCCCCGTACGGTGGAGGGGTTTTCTCTCTTTTTTCCCCCACCGTAACTTGTTTTGTGTCTGAACATTTAATCTAACTGGAAATGAAAAACTGGGCACCTTTAGTTTTAGGATGAAAAAGCTTACTATCTTTATCTGCATATTAGCAAATAAAACATTGGCCAAGAAGAATAAGCACAGGCATTTTAAATTTCACTAGGTGCTATCACATTTTTAAGTGCCATCGATTTCTTAAAAACTAGCTGTTGGTTTAACAGGTAATATAAAGTAGTATTCAAAACATGATTGCATAACAAAACATCCCAATATTTCTGCACAATGGGAAATTGTGTATGTATTAAGCGTTGAAAAGTTGGTGTATGTAAAACTTAATGGAGCAATCCATGCTCCTTTTTTTAAAAACAGGTATTTAATTTTTTTCCTTACCCAGGATTGAGGCAGGGGATCTCCATAACCGAACCCCATTAATTTCAGTTCTGGGGATCCCCTGGTTCCAGAGATACTTATTTCGGTAGTAGGTGCCGGTAGCCGCTCCAGTTGCAACGTAATTCGGCGCTAACACTTTTAACAGATGCTTTACACCAAATTGAACTTGGTGTGCGATGTTCCCGCAATTTGAATTGATTTTGTGGCACACAAAATATATATATATATTATTATATACCGTATATATCTGTACTCCAAGCACATTCCAATGCTGAGTGCCAAACAAAAAGGCATAAAATCATTTTTGCCGCAGGGCCTTAACATTTACAGCTCTCGTATCACATGGGCCAATAGGAAGCTGAACCTGATGACATCACGGCTTTCTGTCCCGTACGGCATGAGAAATTTGATACGCCACCATAATATGAACCCTGGTAGTCGATCAAAGTGGCTACTGGCACCCCCTGCAGATGTAAGTATCTCTGGAATCATAGGTCCCTGGAGCTGAAAGTAATGCTCCAGAGACCACCTGCTTCAATCCTGGGTAAGAAAATAAAATTAAAAAGAGCTTGGATTGCCGCTTGTGTGCACCATTGTACTAAGTTCAAATTTCTCCAGCTGCGTCCAAAATTATTTTGTTCATGTGTTTTGAGCAAGCTTGGGAGAGCGTCACAGCCTGATGAAGCAGGGAGAGGAGAGAGCTGCAGATGCCGGGTAAGTCATCACAGAACCACAGCCATTTCGCAATCCCGGTTATAACGCAGCCTCATTATGTGGACCCTGAGCACCGCGTTATAACGGGGTTCAGCTGTATATATTAAAGAAAAAAAGTGCTTCAAAATCGTCCGCCGAGTTAAAGTTCAGGTAAATGCTAAAAAGACTTAATAGTGTTAACGCATAATGAATTTGCTACTTTATCTAATCAACCCAAAAATGTGTATGATGCAGCAGGAATGTTTGTGTGTAGGTTAACATAATACATAATATTCCATGTGTGGCTATTATAAATAATATGACGTTAATAACTTACTGTATATTTACGAACACTAATTACAAATGATAACATACACATCAATTTGTTTTTATGTAGATTGTATCAATCAAGTATTCAACATGAGGGACATGTCAAAAATAATTTCAAACAACAAACTATGCGTCGTACATATAGCATGAAGTTACATACAGCCTTTTTATGAAGGTTGCTCTTACTTTTTGTTTCTTTATCACTGCATTATTGATACAACTCAAATCTAACAAAAAATATGTTTGTACATAGGCCTGAATATTTATATTTATAAAGAATTACCTCTACAACTTGGTGAAGGTAGGTAGGTATTCTCCATAAACGACATCGCTTCATCTTCTAAAAGGTAGGGAGCAATGCATTGTAGAGGCCAGCGCAGGATGTTCAACACATCCTCTAGTGTTTCCACACTTCGTAATTGTTGTCCTGCCATTGGGTTCTTGGCTAATTTTCCAGTTCTGTCGCCACCAGAACCAACATTCCCCATTTTTCATCCGGGCTTGTGACCGGCACTGGCTGGGTTAACTTGGTGAAGGATTGATTGAAACTGAAAGGCGGCCATTAAGTGAACCTAGGAAAGCAGGATCTTTGCTGACCAATCACGGGAGAACGAATCGGTCGGCAGCTTAGGTAGTTTTCAATAAAAGTAATCAAAGGCTGCATATATTAAAACAAAAAAAAGCGCAGCTTGGACTGCCTCTTTAACTTATTTCTAAGCTTGTCATCTCTCTATCCACATTTATGTCTGAGGCAACTTATTTGGCTCTAATTGATCCGACTTTTAAAATGGCACAATATACATTCCCAAGACATACCTCTCACAGAGCGATTGTGATTTACTGGGTAGAGGTGACAAATAGCTCAATCTGGTTATGAGTGAGCCCTAGGAAAAATCTCAAATAGTTCTCCCTTTCAAATTCACGTGTAATAAATATCACATCTAAAATGTAATTCAACTTTACAATTACTGCTTCTTGCTATGTTCAGGCATTTTAGTACTTGCAACACTTTCCAAAAACCTTCAATGTATTATTAATGTAATGCTGCCGGAATAGATTTGAATGTGTGTCTCATTAGTGATACTAGATCAAAGTACTTGGATACATTCTTTAAAACATAGAAGCAGAAATTGATAGAAGATAATGACCAGTGCTTTGGGTTCTGCAGGTGTCAAGGAGCGGTGGTAACTAAGGAGCAAAAGGAGGGTTCGATTTGGAGTTACTTACTTGGAAAGAAGCTTAATATTTACAGCTTTGAAGAGAAAAGGCAGAGAGGGGGATCTGATGTAAACTTCAAATATGACGGGCTTCAACAAGGAGCAGGATGGAAACATTTTTCAGAGAAAGCGAAGTGCTAGGCCTCATATATAGCATGTGCGCATGCGTATGCGACAGAGTGCATGGCGTCACGCAGAGGCGTCATGCTGCAGAGGCGATTCGTGGCCTGTGGGATGTGGAGGAGGAGATGCGACTGGGAGGCGTGTCGGGGGGGCCTGCCCGTGACGTCACGTGAGCGGTTTGCCATCATTGGTTGAACCGCGTACGTGACCCGGCAGCCGCGCGACAAAATAAATGTTGTCTCGCGTACAATCTCGCGGTCGCGCACTCTATGGCCGTCCTCATTGAGGTACGGCTTTTTGGTTGCGGCGCGTGGACTATGGACGCGGCCTTAGAATGAAGCTGGACGGTGATACGTTCAGGGGCAATGTGAGCAAGTACCTGGTCACTGAAAGAGTAGTGGATTGGTGGAATAGGCTCTCAGATGAGGTGGTAGAGGCTAATACAGGGAAGGAGTTAAACAATGCTTGGGATAGACATAAGACTAATTATGAAATAAAGACAAGGATTAAGTGGGCCAAGTGGTTCTTATCTGCTGTTAAATTCTATGTTAACAAACAGTATGTACTATTGTGAAATGTATCCATTCTTGTATCTCTTGCCATCATTTGTATTTTATGTGTGTGCCATCTTTAAACCTCATCTGATTAAGAAACTGTATTCAATTTCATTACTTGAATATATTTTGCATGTGAAAGAACTGAATAAACAGTTTTCCTATGTACTTGGCATCATAACTATACAAGTTGGAAAGAGTGGTGCTTTGGGAACAACCTATTTATTTCAAAAGACAGAGAGAATACATTGGATGAATGCTGCTCTATAACACACTTTCCATTTTGTTCTAGGATGAAAAGAATCAAGTTTTAACAACCAATATATGGCTACAAATGGTAGGCTATTATTTTTTATTGCTATATATACACAACCATGTATACATTGCTTTACAGTAAATATTCTGTCCTCAGCAGTCATCACACGTAGCACTGCGAGACTATACAGCAGTGGTTTCCAAACTTTTTTGGTTAAGGAACCCTAAGTGAAATTCTGAGGATTCCCCAACCCTCTCTAATAGCGCATCTGTGATTGACGCATTGTAAGGATCCCCAACCCTCTCTAATAGCACGTCTGAGATCAGATGCATTGTAAGGAACCCCAACCCTCTCTAATAGCGCGTCTGAGATCAGATGCATTGTAAGGAACCCCAACCCTCTCTAATAGCGCATCTGAGATCAGATGCATTGTAAGGAACCCCAACCCTCTCTAATAGCGCGTCTGTGATCAGATGTATTGTAAATTCTTCTGCATTTGATACCATTTTCAAATTACCAGAACATTGCAGCGAACCCTTTAGGGATGCCCGAGGTGTGTTGAAAAACACTGCTATACAGATACAGTAGCTAAACTTCTCTTCAACTTCTTGCATAAAGAAAGGGAGTTCTTCTGAATGCCAAAACACTTATTAGAGCATAGATGAACAGAACATGCAATCTTGATATGCAACAATCAAAGCAGGTTGAAGTAGGGCGAAAAGGCTTAACATGAACAGATAGGATCAGATGCAAAACAAAGTCGCAAGACTGCTGAGCTCAAGCAGCAGAAACCACACAGAATACAAAGATATATGCTAGGAGCAGGCATAATAATAGATTTCTAATATTACCTAAATTAACAAATATATGTCATAATGGCACAAACAATTTAACTGTGAATACAGGACATTAAAGACAATATAAAGTTCACATTTTAAAAGTAGAGTTTTGTATTACAGAAACTGAAAGTGCACAACTATTCCATTAGAGTAATTGTTTTTGTACAGTTTTTCTGAAAAGTATTTCTTGACTGCACCAAACTATACAGTATGTACTTTATTGCATTTTGAGACAATAGGGTAACAAAGTAGCATATTAGTGATACTGCAAATCTGTCCTGGTTCGTATAGTCCATTGGTGCTGCTAAAATCCTTTTAAGTATGCACCTAAAGGAAGAGAGGGAATACATACATGAGAATTATAATTTCACAGTATTGGAATAAGGAAGGGATATGTACAAATTACATTAAAGAAAATGGTCATTTTTAAGTATCCTTTATTATCTATTTAATACAGTTTTTCAAAGTTCTATGTGGGACAGTCTAATTGCACATTATATTTAAAGTGTCACGATCACGGTTCCATTTCTTTTGCCCTTGGAATGACAGTTTAATATGTGTACTCGCTATTTCCCGCACAGAATGTAAAATCTGACATCCATCCTTCATTTATGACATCAACAAAAGCCCCGGCTAGGTATAACTAATCGTTTGTTTTTTAAAAATAATTGAAAAAGTGCATTGTGTCAAAAAAAGATTTGTCATCTAAAATCATCAGTGGTGTTTGTTGGTCATTATTCACGTTGTAACCCAAGGTTTACGTTTTCTTATTCTTTGTAAGCTGTGCATCATGTTCGGGCATTGGGAAATTATATGCATCTACTTGCATTTGTTTCTCACGCCAAGAAAAACTTTGACAGACAGTGTTGACGCATCTCTGGGACGCAAATACTTTGAATTGTTTTTACTTTTCATCTAAATTTAACATATCCGTGGAACTTGATGGACATATGTCTTTTTTCAACCTCATCTACTATGTAACTATATCATTTACAGTGCATGCGTGCGCCACCGACAACCTCCAAACCGCCTTTAACTCCACCCCTAGCGTCATTTTAGTCTTTGTGGAAAATAAATCCCCACCCAACACATCAAAATCGCTTTTACACATTGGTGCACAGAGGCGCATGCATATGCTACGTGTCTGAGTCGGTTTTACGACAATGTTATTTTTAGCTACATTTTATACATAAGCCCATATTTAATTCCCTGGGGTCCATGTATCAAGGCAACAATGGTACAATTCTCGGGCAAAACATCATGCACCGCATGTATCAGTATTAAAAATCCAATTAAAAGCAATAGTACGTTTTCTATTATATTTACAATTTGGCCTCGATGCATAACCCCCTGTAGAAAATCTAAGGGCCATATGTATCATGGAGAAAGTGGTACAATTCTGCGGCACAAAAATACACAATATGAATTAAAGTAAAATATCCTGTTGAAATCAATAGGATTTTTTTATTTGATACATCTATATCTGGGATGCGCACCTCCAGTCCTCAAGGGGCACTGGCAGGTCAGGTTTTAAGGATATCCCTGCTTCAGCACAGGTGGCTCAGCCAGTGGCTTTTTAACACATGTTGCAGCCATCCCATTAAATGATTTTGAACCCAATTTGTATATAAAGGCTCCCTTAGCACTGTTTGCTTCCCAAATCACCCCTTTCCCACTTCTACATCGAAGTAAACAAGCAGGAAATATTCATATTTGTGGACCCAATGCAACATGAATTTCTGTCTCAACGAAAAAAAACGACGAGAGAATGTGATGGTTGTAACTGACCGCGATGGAATGTTTTCTAACAAAGGAAACTGTCTCCGTTATGGTTCTTGAAAGAAAAGCAATCAGCGTTATCATGCTTCTAAACAGCCAGTTGCTTTGCAATTGCGGGCTCCATCCAGCATGTAATCTAACATGCAGGAAAGAAAGATTCTTGCCCATTTATAAACCTTTTCCTTCCTGCAGTTAGATCATGGCCTCTGACTCAAATACCCAGATCTCTAATGGTATTTTAAAGGCAGCCAAGTCCTTTTCTTTCAATCATTTCATTCTCTGCTAGCTAAGTAATTCCCTTTGGATTGACAGCTGCACATTTGCGCTCAGCGTTATTTAACTCCCCTGAGAGTGTTAGTAACACAAAAGCTTTTAATCCACTTTTTTTTATTTTTTTATATATGTCAGTATTGGACAGATTACTATTTACAATGGAACGTGTCTGAATACCCAGGGGTGAAAAAGGTCCGTTTTCCAGAAGGACAAGTTTGGAAGCCAGACATTCTGCTGTATAACAGGTAGGTGTTTAATGCGAGCAACAGCTTGTTATGTTAATTCGCTATTGTAGAACAATGGTAAGTGTCCAGACATTGCTCATGTTATACAGTATGCAATATCAGTAACAGAGAAGGATGGTTACATTCACAGGGTTGCAACATGGTAACATAATAACCTACGGTGAGTTTACGGCGTTCCGCTCATACGGCGTTTCCAAATGTATACCCATATTCATTAGGTTCAGCGCTTGTTCCGTATTTCCGGCGATTTTTGGCATGATGCGCTCAGCAGCTGAGTATCCATCCGGCTGTCACTAAGCAACAGTTTTAGCGCATGCGCAACACCTTGTCAGATGCCATTTGTCAGTGAAACAGTCAGTTTACAGCTCTGCATCTCTGTTTTCAAAGGTACAATACAATACAGCCGGGCCCCCCTTTACGGTGATATCCACTTTACGGCGGTGGCCTGGCACGGAACCGGCTGTATGAGCGGGGCCCTACTGTACTGTATTTCTAGAGATGAGTGAATTTGTTCGCCAAAATTCAATTTCGCTGCCAAAATGATGTTTTTTACATTTTCGAATATTCACAAATTCGTTAGAGGTCAAAAAAGGTCCCCACTTGTTATATATATTTTTAATATTCAATCATTTGAGAATTGGAGAGCAGTCAAAAAGTGGGGAAAAATAGACATTGACACCTTTTTTAGGACCAATATTAAACTTATATACAAATAATATTATGCATACATGAAAGGGCACACATCCCAGATCCTCTATGCAAAAGTATTGGAGGAACCTGTAAGCATGGAACTGAATCCGAAGTTCATATTTACCACCGGAAGCGTTTGTTTCTTGGGATCAGCATTATTGCACGAACTATAAAAATCTGAGCTGTGAAGCCCTTTACAGCTGGGGTGGCCAACTCCAGTCATCAAGGGCCACCAACAGGCCAGGCATTACGGATATCCCCCTGCTTCAGCACAGGTGGCTCAATCAGTGGTTCAGTCTTCGACTGAGCCACTGATAGAGCCAACCAGGTCACCAACAGATTTCCCCGGTCCCAGGACTAGAGTTACATCCGCCCTCCTCCCCCCCTCTGCCCTCCCCCCCTTCTGCCCCCCCCCTCTGCGACTCCAGCAGTAAGGAGTTATTTGCTTTCAGTTCTGCTCAGCGATTTGGATGCATCTATTTTATGTCCAAGTGGATCCTGCTTAGTGAATGAAATACAAACCTTGTATCCATTTCTACACACAATACAGTTCTTAGAATAATCTGAAGCTATTCTAATCAGTAAATAATACAGTGATCAGATACAATGCATTGGGCATACTACTGTATATACATTTTGAGAATTGCAGCTTTGAAATCTACTGTAGAAGATAACATTACAATAAGGACTTCACTGTAACGACATGCATTTAGTTTAGTTTCAAAGGCTCTGTCTTGTCAAGTGCTTGTCCCCTGCTGTGTATCTTTTAATTGGCTGATCCGAGAAAGAAGTCAATAACAGTTTCATAACAATATACTGTCATTTGGCTAACATCTTCCAATTGGCACATTGGACAATCAACGGCATGCACTGCTCAAAACCCGTGGCTTGTAAAACATTTAAATAGTGCTATTCAGACTTCCAACACCATTATTTTAGCAATGACCTTGTGTCTTAGATAGCTATGGTCAAATGTTCCTATGCTTAGAGTTTAAGTTGCATATCTGGGGAACATACAGAAAATTGTGTATATTACAAAAACATAAAGGCATACCCCGGTTTAAGGATACTCACTTTAAGTACACTCACGAGTAAGTACATATTGCTTAATAGGCAATACGCATGCGCCTGTCAGCACGTCCTGAACAGCAATACTGGCTCCCGACCTGTACCGAAGCTGTACGCAAGCGGGGAGACTATAGCGCCTGTTACACATGCCTTATTTACATCAGTTATGCACGTATATGACGATTGCAGTACAGTACATGCATCGATAAGTGGGATAAAGGGAGTGCTTCACTTTAAGTACATTTTCGCTTTACATACATGCTCCGGTCCCATTGCGTACGTTAATGCGGGGTATGCCTTTACGCAGTATCATACATGTGAGGACAAACATGCACAAACAGATACAAAGAGGTAATAGGGCCCTACCTCTCTCCCACTCTCATTATACATATAACATATGTGAAGTAGTAACTCTTCCCCTAGATTTTCCTATTGCTGTACACCAGGCTTGCACAACACGCGGCCCACGGCAGCGGCTTTCCCCCTCCTCCTCCCCAAGTCCGCTCTCCCTCCCCTCCCTGAGCCTGCTCTCCCTCCCCTCCCCGAGCCGCTCTCCCCCCTCCCGAGCCGAGCCCGCTCTACCCCCCCGAGCTGAGCCCGCTCTCCCCCCCCTGAGCCGACCGCTCTCTCCCCCCGCCGAGCCGAGCCCGCTCTCCACCCGCCGAGCCCGCTCTCCCCCCGCCGAGCCGAGCCTGCTCTCCCCCCCCAGGCCCAGTCGAGCCCAGCCCGCTCTCAAGACTGCACGCTCTAGCAGTGCGGCACTTCCAGTACCCGCATCTTGCGAGTGCGCGCAGTCCTGCCTGCTCTCCGCCATGCTCTGAGGTGCAGGGAGTAATGTGAGGTGAGGAGGTGTAGGGGGTTATGCGGGGTGCAGGGGGTTATGTGAGGTGCAGGGTGGGTGATGTGCAGGAGGGTTGATGTGCAGGAGGGTTGATGTGCAGGAGGGTTGATGTGCAGGGGGGGGTGAAGTGCAGGGGGGGTGATGTGCAGGAGGGTTGATGTGCAGGGGGGGGGTGAAGTGCACGGGGGTGATGTGCAGGGGGGGGTGATGTGCAGGGGGTGAGGTGCAGGGGGGTGAGGTGAGGTGCAGGGGGGATGTGAGATGCAGGGGGTGATGTGAGGTGCAGGGGGGTGAGGTGCAGGGGTGTTAGGTGAGGTGCAGGGGGGATGTGAGATGCGGGGGGGGGGAATGTGTGTGGTCTGCGGGAGGGGTATTGTGTGTGATGTGGAGGGTGAGTATTGTGTGTGATGTGGAGGGTGAGTATTGTGTGTGATGTGGAGGGTGAGTATTGTGTGTGATGTGGGGGATGAGTATTGTGTATGGGTGAGGGGGAGAGATGGGGGTGTGAGAGATGGGGAGTCACAAACGTTGATTATGAGGGGTGCAGGGGGAGATATATGAAGATGATGAGGAGTGCTGGGGGAGATATGAGGATGAAGATGATGAGGGGTGCTGGGGGGATATGAGGATGAGGAGTGCTGGGGGAGATATGAGGATGTTGATGAGGGGTGCTGGCGAGATATATCAGGATGAGGGTTGCTAGGGCAGATATGAGGATGATGAGGGGTGCTGGGAGAGATTGAGGGGTGCTGGAGATATGAGGATGGTGATGAGGTGCTGGGGGAGAGATGATGATGATGATGATGATGATTTTACCCGTGCGGCCCGAATCTGTATTCCTTGGAGCGGTTCGGCCCTTCTCACTTGACATGTTGTGCAGGCCTGCTGTACACTGTCACTCTCTACAGTATTTTTACTTTCGATGATAGTGTACAAAAGTTAATGCGAAGTACACAATAGCATGAAGTGACACATCCCTAAATGAATCTAAATTGATTAAACTGAGCTTACTCTTAGCAAACCTGCACGAATAATCAATCAAAATTTAAACATTGTTCCCAGAGTACTTATGGACAGTCTGCAGAGTAATGAAAGTATCTAGAAGGCATTTTTTTCTATTCTTGCACATTGACTTATTCTTTGGCATTGGCTTATTCAGAAAGCTACATCTTAAAACATAAGCATAATTTTTCATAAATAATCAGATTTTTTTTTAATTAAAAAGCAATAACAGCACACCATACCAATATATGGTAAATAGCATACAGAGTCGAATAGACTTGGATTTAAAATAACAACAAAAGTTAGGTGGGGAGCTTTATATAGCAAAGATAGAATACCCATGAGTGTGTTTGCATGTCTTCCACAGATTTATTCTACCCATTGTCACGTCATAGAGGGATTAATCTGCTGGGTATTGACATGCTGGGTAATGATCAACCAATGGATATGTTGCTTTTACATTCCTATCCACTTTAGTACGGGATTCCCTAGAGTTTTTATTTCTGCATTAGACAGCTTGATATATAGGAGGTCATAGGAAAGCCCCATGGCTCTGCTCTGCTCAGTAAATATGGGCAATAATCCATTGAACAAATTGAAAAAGCCACACCATAAATCTCAGGGGTATGTGGGCTCCATGTAATGTACTGTATCACTGATTGACCTCATTGTAGTCCAACATATTTTCTACTATGCATTCCATGTCCGTGTGACAGCCACGGGTTAAAGATGTAATTCTGCAACGTTATACTGTACTGCACCGACACACTTTATTCGAGCAAATACCCAGTATGTACCTGGCAGATACCTGGAATGCGCCGCTCCTCACCTCTGACAAGCCCCGTTGCGTTTGCCTTCCTAGCCTGGGTTCATGCCTGGCTGACGGGCGGCTGATCTGTTAAATGATAATGATTAGGATTTAATAGGCTGCAATGCTTCGCGTGTCTACCAGATGGCATAAATTCATGAATTGTAATGCAGTATATATATATATATACTGTGCAGAATTGCAGCCAGCGGGAATAAAATGCTTCAAATTTTTTTCAAAATCAACAAGTAGTTGATATGTTACACGCTTTCAAACCTCTCAGGGTTACCCCATGTAGGACCATGAGAAGTTTGAAAGATTGTAACATATCAACTACTTGTTGGTTTAATACAAGGTATCATCCCACCTACTTCCTCTCCCTCCTTTGTTACTACAGTACCTGGAAGTAAGGACTAACAAGGTTACCCACCCTTATTATTCTACAACTAGTGATTATTCCAAGTTACAATTTCCTAATTTTTATAGTACTACTCCATAACAGTTATAGAAACAATTGTATTAACTAATGAAAATGCTGGCAGGCAGACTTAACATTAGGCCTTCCACAAAATGTAATATTGAATTGAAATCATAGCTAGCTCTTTAACAACGATTAATTGGTTGAAGCATATTGTAGATATTTTCAGTCTGGGCAGACATTCAGATTTCTGTCTTCTTTTCTGTTTTATTCTTCTCTTACCACACAAATTAGACTCATTTTGAAACAGAATAATTACTTTATTCGTTAGTCATTGAAGATTTAGTTTTTGTAGCATTAGGAAACAGCAAGATAATGCCCTTAAGGATGGCTTACCGCTGACCTTTTCTTTGAAGCTCTCCAGATAACGTTTTAACTAGCACATGTCCTATTTCTTTGATAACATCTGCCTACAGTATTTCTCTGCTCGAATTCTGTTAGATTTATATTTGATTGTTGCATTCACTTTTACATCTTTAACAACTGCCTTCAAAGAAAAAATAACAGTGCATCCTCTGTTGGATATTCCATACAATATATACAGTATGCAGATTCTCCTAATAACTGATCTAGAATTCAACTAATTATAACATAGGGGACATTATTTATTTATGGATGTTTCTCTGTGAAAGTATAGGGGGAAAAATAACTACACTATTGAGGATTTAGTTTAATACCACTGTAAGTGTCACTGCATCTGAGAAATACATTAACCTACCCAGATTATGCTCCTCAAAAACACCCATATTTGGAAATGACAAAGAGACAGGAAATCTGTAGGTAATACATGGGCATGTGAAATGAGAAATATACAGTTTGTAATGGATTGTGCTATACAACCCCTCATTTGATCTATAGTATACTTACCCATTTCAGATGCTTCCAGTCCATCATTAAGTGTTGCACACTTGTACGTAGGGGCTATATGTTATGAAGACTGAACTAATGTAACTTAGCCTGTCAACTACCTATTTAAAGCTTGCCGAACATAATTGTTTATTAGTATGAAGGACATAAATGTAGATTAACTGTGACTATTTAACAAATGTTGGATATGAATGGACCTAACACACACGTTTCCAGCTAGCTCAAACTTGCTCAGTAGCACTCTTTTTGACATAAATATATATTCATGATGTAGTGGGTTTAGGAGTTTGAGCTAGCTGGGAATGTGTGTGTTAATCAATTTCTGACTGGTAACAGTTGTATGGAGGTAGGTGGCACCTCCCCCCAGAGCTCACTCCTCCTCACCTTTTTAACTTGGGAGGTCTTTTCACTTTGCTGCAATGAACAGGACCTACTATGGTTCTTTCCCCTCATACAGAGGTAAAAGGAAGGGTTCACAGTGTAGTGTAGGACCTGCATTAATTTGGTTATACCTTGACATTGGTATGCAGGCTTACCACGCTTTGGCCAAAGGGTTTAACTAAACAACCAAGTAATTATTATTATTATTATTATTATTGAAGTATTTAAACTTTATACTTATTACTATATATGTTTTGTCAATTGGATGTAGCATTGGGCACCCCTGTCTTTTGTTGTATGAATGGACCTAGTTAGAACTAGTGATACACTGTTTCATAATTCTAGTTTGCTATTATGTATGATATTTATTTATTGTATATATTTTGTAGTGCAGATGAAAGGTTTGATGCCTCGTTTCATACTAACGTGCTAGTGAACTCATCTGGATATTGCCAGTATTTACCACCAGGTAAGACGTCAATTTAATTTTATGTTGTTAGGGTTATTTCTCACTACTTAAACCTTGTTAAGTCTTATTAAACATCACAAAATGATACAGCCACCAGTGCTCAAGCAGGGATATCTGTAAAACCTGAGCTTTTTGGGCTTCTTGAGTACTGGAGTTGAGAACCACTGGTACAATATATTGGATCAGCAATGAAATAAAAGCACTCAGGGATATAACACAATGATTCTTTCACAGTACGAAATCCAAACTCTCTAAAAATAAATTCTACTGAATATGAATTACTATATGGAATAATACATGAATTACATATTGATTTGGTTAGTAGAATAGAGCTACATGTGAAGTAAAAAAAAAGATTGACTTGTCTACTATTAAAGTTTCCACTGTAACTGAAGATCAAAGAACATTTTTAGAGTTCCAAAAAATTATTTAGAAATATTTATACTTTTATGATCACCTATTTTAAACATATCTCTTTTATTGGTTCGCACCTGCGTGGGACTGCAACCTTCACAAGTTCGGATTTCTATTCCTCTTCAGGACTTTGTTTTATCTGCTTCATTGGAGTTTTTCTCTCTATATCTTAGATATTCTGTTTAAAGTGATGATTCGAGTTTTAGCTTCAATGAGCTTCTGGGCCAAGAATGCAAAACGTTGAATAAATTGCATTAATATATCATGGTTTCCCAACATTGCTTTCCCTGCTCTGTAGAAAGACTTCCCAAGTTTCTTAAACCTCCGTGATTATGGGGGCTATTATTGTGCGTAAATATAATTCATGCACCTAGTTTTAACCTACCGGACAGTATATCTCTGTCATTACTTTAATGTGGTCATATGTACAGCAGTACTGTATATTTAACATAATAATCATAATATAATTCAACCTTGATGGGTATCATCAGTGTGAGGTTGGTTGTGCTGGCTATGCTGGTTTGAGCCAGCACAACCAACCTCACACTGATGATACCCATCAAGGTTGAAACATGTCTGTGAGTGGGTTTACTCACTTTGCATCTCACCCCAGCCTATGCTTAAAAGCTGTGTTTAAAGCAGCATGCATTGGCTTAAGGGTTGCTCATGTAATATGAGCTGGAGAAAAAAGGTGGCACTGTGTGCTCATTTGCATGTCATTTCCCAGAATCCCTTGCTGCAGTGGAAGTGCTGTGTGCTGGGCGATAATGGTGAAAGACAGGGTTGCAGACCTGTCTAAGACATGCAAATGAACATACAGTAATATTTCCATTATATATATATATATATATATATATATATATATATATAAAAAAAAAAAACATAATACTGACTTAAGTTATGGTGAGTAAAAAAAGTGACAAAAACCCTCCACAGGAAAGCAAATATGCAAATATAACTGTATGCGCATACAGTTATATTTGCATATATATATATATATATATATATATATATATATATATATATATATATATATATATATATATATATATATCATGTAAATTGTTCATCCTAATGCAAAATAGCATAGTTCACCAGGTTTCTTTTTCTTATTTACTTGGGCAATACAAGAGAATTATCTGATATCTGATAGGTGATTAAATTCTCTCTTTCCTTATACTGTATGGCTTAGGCAGAGAGATTGAAACAGCGATCAAGGAGGTTATCCACAATGACACTGTAACTGCAGACGGTGCTAAAAAAAAAAAAAACTACAGCATTGCTGTCCTTTAAATAAACCCAATAATGTATAATTACACATCACCATTTAAAACATTTAAGAGGTCTTTCTACACTGCTGGATAAGCCAACATTATAATCAGAAGTAGTTAAGAAAAACTTTTGACATTATTCAATGGAGAAGAAAAAGTACAGCACAAATAATGGGACGGCGGAGAGGGTAGGATGCATTCCTGGAGTTACATTACCTCTGTTTTTGGTTGAATGTGCTCACAAAAGGCATTTTTTGTTGCTTTTTTTTGTTAAAACATATTTAGGGATTTTCAAGAGCTCCTGCTATATCGATGTGCGTTGGTTTCCTTTTGACATTCAGAAGTGTAAGCTGAAGTTTGGATCTTGGACTTACGATGGGGCGTCACTGGACTTGCAAATGCAAGAAGCAGACATTTCGGAGTATATCTCAAATGGAGAGTGGGACCTTGTAGGTATGTTTAATGCTTTTGCTATATATATATATATATATATATATATATATATATATATATATATATATATATATATATATATATATATATATATATATATATATATATATATATATATATATATATACATGTAGAGGTATCAGTACCGTGTTAGCCGAGCTTCAATAATCAAAAAAAATAAAAAATAAATAGATGATACCGTTCTGTGGCTAACGAAATGCTTTTATTTGTGCGAGCTTTCGAGATACACTGATCTCTTCTTCCGGCGATGTTACAATGAATGAAGCAAAAGGTAAACTTAAAAACAGTGTCTCTTGGAATGTTATCTGTGCTGTTCCTTCCCCCGGTGTGGATGTGTTTTATGGCTAGAGGTGTTAAATGGTTACTGAAAGCAAGTGAAGAAAGAGTGTGTATGTGTATCAGTGTGAATAAAAATGAATGGAGAGCCCACAGTATATACAGTGCTTTACACAAGGTGTGTGTGGAGTGGGACTGGATATAAATGGTGTGGGTGGGTGTGGAAATGTGAGAGTTAGTAGCACAACTAAAAGTGTGTGTGTATACTTAGTGGTCCCTATTGGTGTATAGGGATGGAAAAACAAGGAGTATTAGTATGTGTGAGAGACAGCTGTGTTTGCATACATATAGCACAGTATGTACAGACATGGCCTTTAGCGCTTATGGGACGAAAGTTCACTACTGTCAGTAATGACTCATAAAATTTCGATCTCTGTTTAGGTCACTGCTAAGTGTCCCGAACAGTTGCATAAATTTGTATTCATGCAACCGTGTCTCTTTCGGGGTTTTAAGATTACCTTTGAGTATGGCAACCCTCAGATCGTTCATTTTATGGCCAGAGTCAGAGAAATGTTCGCCAACAGGACTGTCTCTTGTACCGCGTGTGATGCTGTGGCGATGCAGGTTCATTCTCTTGTTTAGCCCCTGCCCTGTCTCACCTATGTAGTAGCAGCCCCCTGAGCATTTCATGCACATGATGAGGTACACGACATTGCTGGAAGAACAGGTGAACCTTCCTCTGATTTTGTATTCCCGATTCCTGTGTGGTATTTGTATTGTGTCCGCTGTGTAGAGCATTGCGCAGGTGTTGCATCTTGGGTCCTGGCATGGTTTTGTCCCGCATTCAGTTGTACTGCTGAATACTTTACTCCTCACCATAATATTCTTGAGATTATGGGGTTGTCTACATCAGGGGGGCGCAAACTTTTTTCCCTGCGCCCCCTGACGGCTGTCCCCTCACTCCCGCGCCCCCCCCCCAACCCCAAGTTACCCGCGCTCCGGCGTAATGACGTCACGTTGCCATAGCAACGTGACGTCACATGACCTCGCAGCGTCATTTTGACGCCGCGTTGCCATGGCGCCGCAGGGAGGAAGCCGCCGGAGCCACGGTAAGTTAGGTTTACAGAGGCCCTGCAGCTCCCCCGGCACTTAATTTAAGTGCCTTCGGGAAGCGCACGGGGCCTCTGTAAACCCCGCGCCCCCCGTCGGCAGTGTCGCGCCCCCCCTGGGGGTCGCGCCCCACAGTTTGCGCACCGCTGGTCTATATGATAATAAAGGTGCTTCATGGAAGACCTGTTGCAGTCTTGTATCTTCCTGGAGGATGGGTTGTAGCTACAACCCATCCTCCAGGAAGATACAAGACTGCAACAGGTCTTCCCTGAAGCACCCTTATTATCATATAGACAACCCCATAATCTCAAGAATATTATGGTGAGGAGTAAAGTATTCAGCAGTACAACTGAATGCGGGACAAAACCATGCCAGGACCCAAGATGCAAAACCTGCGCAATGCTCTACACAGCGGACACAATACAAATACCACACAGGAATCGGGAATACAAAATCAGAGGAAGGTTCACCTGTTCTTCCAGCAATGTCGTGTACCTCATCATGTGCATGAAATGCCCAGGGGGCTGCTACTACATAGGTGAGACAGGGCAGGGGCTAAACATCACACGCGGTACAAGAGACAGTCCTGTTGGCGAACATTTTTCTGACTCTGGCCATAAGATGAACGATCTGAGGGTTGCCATACTCAAAGGTAATCTTAAAACCCCGAAAGAGACACGGTTGCATGAATACAAATTTATGCAACTGTTCGGGACACTTAGCAGTGGCCTAAACAGAGATCGAAATTTTATGAGTCATTACTGACAGTAGTGAACTCTCGTCCCATAAGCGCTAAAGGCCATGTCTGTACATACTGTGCTATATGTATGCAAACACAGCTGTCTCTCACACATACTAATACTCCTTGTTTTTCCATCCCTATACACCAATAGGGACCACTAAGTATCCACACACACTTTTAGTTGTGCTACTAACTCTCACATTTCCACACCCACCCACACCATTTATATCCAGTCCCACTCCACACACACCTTGTGTAAAGCACTGTATATACTGTGGGCTCTCCATTCATTTTTATTCACACTGATACACATACACACTCTTTCTTCACTTGCTTTCAGTAACCATTTAACACCTCTAGCCATAAAACACATCCACACCGGGGGAAGGAACAGCACAGATAACATTCCAAGAGACACTGTTTTTAAGTTTACCTTTTGCTTCATTCATTGTAACATCGCCGGAAGAAGAGATCAGTGTATCTCGAAAGCTCGCACAAATAAAAGCATTTCGTTAGCCACAGAACGGTATCATCTATTTATTTTTTTATTTTTTTGATTATATATATATATATATATATATATATATATATATATATATATATATATATATATATATATATATAAACAAAAGATCCAGGAAAGGAGCGCAAGAATACAGAACACACTTAGGTCACACTAAATACAAATAGTTTATTGCAATATGACACAAATATAACACTACAAAATATAAACCAAAATCAAAGCTTATCGGCTTAGAGCGCTGGGGTCCTGGGATGGTCCTTTTGTTTTTCATTATATCTAATATATATCTCACTCAGTCCCCATGAAAATGTGCATAATTGCAGGTCTGTTAAGTAGATTAACACTAATTAAGAAACACAATGTAGACCATCAACTCATGTTCGCTAAATTGATGTCACTGTATTATGTCAACAAGTATCAGATACACTGAGGTAGGTTCATGTTCATTAAGCGAGAATTAGGAGTTTTTCCTTCATAGTTCGTAAATGTGTTAAACTATTGTGATCTAATCTGAAACACTGAGATTACTATAAAGTTTGAGTTCAAAGTATGGTACAAGGTGTGTGTTCAAAATCCCTTCCGGCTGCTGAAATGCGCGCCCGAAGACGAGAACGCTGTTGTCTGATTGCATAATCGATAACACGTTGATCTAGCTGCTCCCGCTCCTGAACGCTTCGTTCTTTTACCAATTAGTTTTTTCAGTCCTCCTAGCGACCATCTTTTACCAGGAAACATTTTCTGGAAGAGTTTTGGACCACAATCCTAGCTCTATCTTCTTGCTTATCTTGTTCGCTAAACTCCATTTTGTAATTATGCACTTGATGAGGTCATCATGCAGCACCAATTCGAAAGAATATTTATTAGATTAGTAAATAATTCTTAAGTGTAATAATCTTACTGTGAGACCTATAATTGCTCACATTTTCATGGAAATTGAGTGATCTTTCTGTAATCCAGAGATTGCAGCGGAGCACAGCAGAAGAATGGGGCCAGCACCAGCAGTGAGGGGTTAAAAGCATAGATTTATTCGGACATTCGTACTCTTTGAAAAAGGGCTGCATAGCCTGAAACGCGTCAGAGTGTGTTCTGTCTCCCCCCCCCCCCAATACCATGTACGAATAAATCTATGCTTTTAACCCCTCACTGCTGGTGCTGGCCCCATTCTTCTGCTGTGCTCCGCTGCAATCTCTGGATTCCAAGCTCTTGTTCACTCACTCTGCGTGATGCACGCACATATGGAGAAAGGACTTAGGAAGTGAGTATTGTTTCTCCCCATTATGGATCAAAGGGGAGTTGCTGACCGGTAACAGTGCTGCAGGTAAGAGTTTAAAGTCTTGTGAAGTGCCATCAAGGCTTTGAATATTTCTTCACCCAAGACATCATACCTTATAACATACTCCTGCTTTATAATGCACTGGGTCCAATACTCCACATAGTCGCATCATATTTCTCCGCATCTTGGTTATACACTTATACCAATTACCCATGTACCTCACCTGCTGAAGCGCTGCTTCTGGGATTTTCTCCCACTCCTCCATTTTGATCTTTCTGTAAGATGTGATGAAAAATAAAAGGGGCCCCGTTTTTTTCTGAACAGTGTGTGTGTGTGTGTGTGTGTGTGTGTGTATGTATGTATGTATGTATGTGTATGTATGTGTATATATATATTTAAAACCAGAGACAGAACATAAAACACAGACAGAGCTCAGTTTTAGAACATCCAGTGAAACTCATACATGGTACAGTGCCTAAATATATATGTATAAATATCTATTAAGTAAAATGGTCTTTTAGTTTGACATTTTTGGCCAAAATTGTTGTAAGCCCCTGAGCCAACGGCACAGCAGACCACATTTCAGGGATCCCTAACGCTAATATAAATTCTTAATAACCTGTGTAATAACAGGAAGAATGATTTATAGTAAATCTGTCAATATTAGTTGCAAAGTTCTAAGTCTGATTGAAGCTTTTATTAACCTGTACATTACCAGGAAAAGCACTCTGTATTAGAGTTTTAAATATATATTGCCATGCTCAGTAGCACTCCTCTGTGACACTCATATGCTTATATATATGTTGTGGTTATTTTGGGGGTTCAATAGGAGCTTGTTAGGTGTCCAGTATGTTTTATATATATATATATAAGAGAAAATTCAGTAGCGCCACTTGTGAAACAAAAATTATATAAAATAATATGAATTAAACGGTGCAAATATTGTGTATAATATTGAGCAAAATATCAATCTAGCAATACAAAAATTGTGAAAAAATGTTACAAATATATAAAAAAATATACATAATATATATATATATATATATATATATATATATATATATATATATATATAAAAAACCGTGCAAATATATATAAAAAATAAAACAACCCAACCCTTGGTACAAGTCCAGTGGAAATACAATGGTGATTGGAAATGCTGCTCAGGGATCCACGGCTGCTCTCAGAAGGAATGACCAATTCCAACAGGAAGACTATAGAAAGAGAAGAACAGAGAGCGCACCTCCCATAGTGTAAAACAGTACATTTAATCAATAAAAAAGAGGACAAGGGGATTAAGAACACTCACAAAGGTACAAGATAAAAAGGCAATTTGTGATATATATAATCACCACCAACAAGGCCACACCGTCCTGGAACACATCAGATGGTAGATTGTCCCTCCGGTTCACATCCAGCAGTGGTCGGGTGCTTTGAAACAATGTCTCTCGGCGTCAGTGCAATTTAGAGATTTTTCAGCCTCAGATCAGCTCCATGCGCTCTCCGGCCGTAAAGCGCGCACTGCGTGATGACGTAGTGTCGTGATAACGTGCCCTGACGCTTTTCGTCATGACAGTGACTTTCTCAAAGCACCCGACCACTGCTGGATGTGAACCGGAGGGACAATCTACCATCTGATGTGTTCCAGGACGGTGTGGCCTTGTTGGTGGTGATTATATATATCACAAATTGCCTTTTTATCTTGTACCTTTGTGAGTGTTCTTAATCCCCTTGTCCTCTTTTTTATTGATTAAATGTACTGTTTTACACTATGGGACGTGCGCTCTCTGTTGTTCTTCTCTCTCTCTCTCTCTCTCTCTCTCTCTCTCTCTCTCTCTCTCTCTCTCTCTCTCTCTCTCTCTCTCTCTCTCTATATATATATATATATATATATAAAAGAGAATCCACAGCACTTACAGTACGTGTAGAAAAACATGAATTTAATCAAAAAAGGTCATCAGGCAGTCAGACAAACTCCAGAGTGACGTACGTTTCAGACTCCTAGGTCTTTTATCAAGCTCTGACAAAGTCTGAAACGTACGTCGATCTGGAGTTTGTCTGACTGCCTGATGACCTTTTTTGATTAAATTCATGTTTTTCTACACGTGAGTGCTGCGGATTCTCTTTCTTATACTATTTTGAGACTGGTGGTTCCCCGTCCAGCTGCGAGCACCCGGACTTATGATAAGTATACAGTACTGTGATTTTTCTATTTACATTATTGTATGCACCCAGCATCTTTAATCATATAATATATATATATATATTTATATAGCTGTCTATATACTGTCACTGTGTGTTCTTCCTACTTACCACTTAGAGTGTATGCTCTTTGGGACAGGGGGTTCCTTTTCCTAATATTACTTTTATGTCTGAAATGCTTATTCCCATTATGTTATATTATTGTGTCACGTGTATTATTGCTGTGAAGCACTATGTATGTACATAAATGCCATTATATAAATAAAGATATACAAACATACATACTAACATACATAAAGCGCTATATATGTACATAGCGCGTCACAGCAGTGATACACGTGACATAATAATATAACACATAATGGGAATAAGCGCTTCAGACATAAAAGTAACATTAGGAAAAGGATTCCCTGCCCCGAAGAGCTTACAATCTAATATATATGAAGAAAGAGAGACAATATAATGTATGTATGTCTAGTGTATTTAATGGCTAAATGTATTTTTTGTTTCTGCAGGAGTCCCAGGAAAGAGGAGTGAGAGCTTTTACGATTGCTGTAAGGAGCCATACTTAGATGTGACATTTACCATAACGATGAGGCGCCGAACGCTATATTACGGGCTGAACCTTCTTATCCCCTGCGTGCTGATATCTGCACTGGCACTGCTAGTGTTCCTGCTTCCGGCAGACTCCGGAGAGAAGATCTCACTCGGTAAACACGTTGCAGGGACGTGGAATGCATAGTCTGAAAACAGACTTTCAGAGAACAGAGAACATTAAAAGTATCGGCATATATATATATATATATATATATATATGTAGCCCTTTTTGTGAACCGGCCGACCCACCCAATCTCACATTGGCCCCTCGTGGTCTAACCGGTCCCTTTCCCTGCAACACACCTGCTCTAAAGGACTACTGGTACTGCATAACCTGTGTGGCTCCAGGAGATCTGAGCCTCCGCTAGCTGGGAGCCTGGGGAAAACCCTTACCCTTACTTGGTGCAGCGCCTCCACTTACCCAGGATCCCCCGTTAGGAAAGATAGCCCTGAGTAAGAAATACAATGACACTCGTATACGATAAAACAAT
>NC_134500.1:20572593-20597974 GCF_040206685.1 Ascaphus truei
TATGAGCAAGCTCACCAACTACAGAACGCAGGGCAACCCTCCGATGTCACCAAGTATCATGTCAACTTGGAATGCATAGGGTCAGTCTTAGACACAATTCTTGTTGTACATTTTGCAAACTAGTGTTACTGTTATCACATTGTTTTTGTTTGTTGACAATAGTAAATAACCAGCTGGAGGTTTTTTTTTTGTAAATCTCTCACATTTCCTGCCATGTATTTAGGATTCACAGTCAAGATGTTTTAACTTGAGGATGCCAGCGCAAAAGAGACTTCTAAAATCTGAATATTAAAAAGCTCCATCTCTATATAATAACATCAGCATCAATAATATGACTCTGGATGATACTTCAAGGGAGTACTTCAGTTTGCAGTCTTAATAAATGCTTTTTGTACTTGTACAGTGAAGATAAAATTGTAGTCTTCAAATGTTGTGTTTTAATGCCCATCCATAGCTAGTCTTTGTTTTTGAATATATATATATATATATATATATATATATATATATATATATATATATATATATATATATTCATATTGTTAGGTAAAATATAATATTCCATATTAGTATGTAAAGTTTATTAGAAATACTCTTATAGAAAGAAACAATTGACAAAATCCATTCTTCATCCCCCAATAGCTACAATTATACACATTATTTAATGTGACTTTGTGAAATGTAACAAATACAGTACCTTATAAAACTAATGTGGATCCCACCTACAAGACTGGGAAGAGAGGTTCCCCATATACACAGGACATACAGTAGGCTCAGATCCACAAAAGTGTAGGAGTAAAAATGTGCTTAAATTTAGCCCCCTTTCGTGAATCTGGGCCATAGAATGTTAAAAAAAGCAAAGACCACTATTAGTATGAAAATGTTTTCCTTTACAGGGAAACATACTCCAGAGTTTTAATCACTACACTTTGAGGGAGATGTTTCAATGCAAATAAAAGTGTGTTTTAGCTCAGTGCTCCTATTTTTGCTCTCGGTTGTGTCCTGCACAAGAAGCTGCTAATTAGGGAGGTTAGCCACCACAGACCTGGCATATTTCCTGGTGCAGGTAGTAGCTTGGCCTATAATAATAATAATAATAATAATAATAGCGTGTTCTTGTATAGCGCTGCTAGTTTTACGTAGTGCTTTACAGAGACATTTTGCAGGCACAGTGATGTATTGCCAAATAGTGATGAAAACATGGTGTTTGCCCTATTTATAATCTTAACATTAAGCTATGATTGAACAATCACGAGTACTACATGTGCTAATTTTGTGGTGACTAAGGCTAAGTCCCCGGTAGCGCTGATCGGGCTGAGCGGGTGGAACTTGCGGAGGAGGCTTACATATATAGATATATGTAAGTCCCCGCTCACGCGGTGCGCACGGTGCTCGTGCACGTGCTCACACTCAGCCGCGATCGGCGCTTAGGTAAACAAAAAATCTATACTTACCCGCGCGCTCAACTCCCCGCAATGCCCCCCCCCCCACCACACACCCGCGTACAACAGGACATCCGGCACTCATGCTTGGAGCGCTCTCTAAGCATGAGTGCGCTCAGCACCAGCGGGGACTTAGTGTTGCTGTGGAGTTATATTTTAGTTTCCTAATTGTTTTTGAGTTCAGAATTGTTGGAAGTGGTTCGTGTTTTATTATACTCTTTTAGCATTGTCCTACCTATTTTGAATGTTGTTCCATCATTTTGAAAAAAATCCAAAACCAGAACCCAAAAATGAAACATTTCAGAGCCAAAATGTACATCAAATAAAAATAAACCATTTGCATGTTTCAGAGATGTCGGAAACCCTGTCTTTCCCCATTATCTCTTATCATACAATGCATCCACTGCCACCAGGAATTCTGGGTAATGACATGCAAATAAAAATTCCACTTGCGGTGCATTTGCAGGTCTCTGACAGGTCGGCAGCCCTGTCATCGCTCAGCACAGGGGTGCGCAAATTGGGGGGAGCGCAAAGTTTTCTGGGGGGAGGGAGGGGTGTGGCACTTACAGAGACCCCGTGTTCTTCCCTAACCACAGGTAAATTTAAAACCGGGGGAGGGCGCAAGGCCTCTGTAAGTCCCTTACCTTGGCTCCGGCGGCATCTGGCGACATGTCGCCGTGGCAACATGGCGTCAAATGATGCAGCGTGGTACCATGACGTCAGAAAACGCCAGAGAAAAGGTAAGGGGGGCTCGCGAGCAGGGGGGAGAGCAGGCAGTGGGTTGCAGACAAAAACGTTTGTGCACCCCTTGCTTAGCAAACAGTGCTCCCACTGCAGCCAGGGATTCTGGGTAATTACATGTGAATGAGCAGTGTGTCACTCTTTATTTCTCATCCATTACAACACTGACCCCTAGGAGTTTATGCCTGCTGTATTACACTGCTTTTCAGTGCAGTCTGGATTTAAAAAGTGCAGAGCCAGTAAACCTACTCAGAGACAGTTATTTCAACCTTTTGGGTCTCATCAATGCGAGGTTGGTTGCTGGCTATGCAATGTGAAGCTGGTATGTGGGATATTCAGCCATAAAAATGGTATGATGGATAAAAAAAAAGTGACCCCCCCCCCCACCGAACAGTAAATTAAAATACCACTTGTTGGATATCAGACATGTCTGCAACCCTATCTTTCCCTATTATCGCTTAGCAAACAGTGCGCTGCAACAGGGATTCTGGGTAATAACATGCAAATGTGCACAGTGAGTCACTCTTTACTTCTCATCCCTTTTAACATGGACCCCCCGCGTGCGACGGAGTGTAAGGAGTCACATGCGCCGTTTCCCCGGCGTGGCTGTGACGTCATCAGACTGGTTCGCCCTCAGTGGCTGAACCTCTCACGTGACGCGTCCGTCGCGCGAAAAAAACTAAATTATTTGTCGCTTCAAAATTCTGCCGCAGGGTTGCTCTTCCTCGCCTGGCTGGCCTGATAGAGGCACTGTATTTTGTTCACGCCGCACGCACTATAAACGCAGCCTTACACAGCTTTTCAGCACAGCCTGGGTTTAAGACATGACATGCAAATACGCTCTCGCAGTGAGTCACTATTTCCTTTCAAAGCCAAAAATGAAATCCAAAGCACAAGTGAAAGTGTCACTGTTTGTATGTTAATTCAGCAAAGCATTGCATAAACAGTGCTATAAAAACAAAGGAGACACACACAAGTAATGAATTGTTTTGTCTTTTCGTCTAGACAAGAATAATTCTGTTAAACTGGTGTGCCTGGTTCCTGAGGATGAAGAGACCCGGAGAAGACAAAGTCAGACCAGTTTGCCAGCATAAGCAGCGACGCTGCAGCATGGCCAGTGTGGATGTAAACACTGTCAGTGGGCAGCAGTCCAGCAATGGGAACATGCTGTACATTGGCTTCAGGGGGTTGGAAGGGATCCACTGCACTCCTACCACTGACTCCGGAGTCATTTGCGGCAGAATGACCTGCTCCCCGACAGACGATGAAACTCTTCTCCACAATGTGCATCATTCCGACGGCGATCCTGACTTAGGCAAGATTTTGGAAGAGCTGCGTTATATTGCTAACCGGTTCAGAGACCAGGATGATGACGAATCCATTTGCAACGAGTGGAAGTTTGCTGCCTCCGTGGTGGACCGCTTGTGTCTAATGGCCTTCTCAGTCTTCACGATCATTTGTACTATCGGCATTTTGATGTCGGCGCCCAACTTTGTAGAAGCGGTATCTAAAGATTTTGCTTAACGTCACTTTGCATTCTGCAGCACTAGAGACCCATTCAGAGGTCTGTTTTCCACCAGAGGGACTTTTTGTATAACGCGGTTATTTATCAGTGCCAGGGAGTGACACAATGTAAATGGACAATACTTGCACACATTTAGAATTGTGTATTTTTTATGATGTATATTTCCCACATATTAGTGGAAATGCTTCACAAATGATTCTAAGGCGGCACATCGATCTCTTTAAAAAGGAAGGTAAAAATGTTTATAAGCTCAGTAACTTGCAAATGTATGAGATTAATTTGCTACCTTTCACCTTGGCACATGACTAAGTACACTTTATAAATTGCCATTTGTTTCTACAAAAATAAACAAGGACAACGAGTGTCATCTATGAGAGGAACATGATTGGTGCAGGCGTCAAATTAATGTATCTTCTTTTTTTTTTTTAATACTGTATGTTGTACAGTTGTGTCAAATGTAGAGCATATGCATGGAAAAAAAGAAACACATTGTAACACTTAGGGAGACTGAGGCCAAAAATCACCTGGAGTGTAAGGAATATATTTCTTAGCATCAGTGTTCACAACTTCTGCACCATGTGACCGCCCCTGGAGTGATCACCTGACACGCTCAGGCCCCATGGAGGGGGTCTTCCCTTTCGCTTTGGATTAGGCTGGCCATTCTGTTGGAGCTGTCAGCTCGATCTGTCTTTAGAAAATAAGCAAGTGCCCATGTCGGACCTGGTACATCATAAGGGCCCATGTCACGCCATTACAAGAGAACTGGATGATTGGGTGGGTGGTTATGGAGAGGCACCGTAGCAGCGGGTGAGAAGTTACAGGATGCATATACGGCTCAACCCCCTTATAATGCTGTGCTTGGGTCCAATGAATCGCATCGCGTTATAAGCTGATCGCGTTAGAAATAATGTACAATTCTATGCATTGTACAATAAAGTATTTAAGATACCAATAATCGTGTTGTAAATTATTCATACATACGAAAATTGGGAGCCACGCTTGCATCACGTTATAAGCGGATTCGCGTTGTAACGGATCACGTTATAACGGGGTTGAGCTGTATTATCATGGGATTTCCTAAATTCTGCGTCTTGTCTGGTTTTAATAAACTCAATTAACAAGTTTATTATGACACAGATGAAAAAAAAGAAATGTGTCATGTGACTTTTATAGTTGGACAGTTTCCTAGTTGGTTACTACATCACACCAGGTGTTTTATCTGATATGCAAACTAAGAAAGGAAATTATGCAAATATCAATTTTTCAATGTTAATCTAGCATCAAGTAACTCCTCCCTAACATTTTCTAGTCTTCCACATGATCACTCCTCACATTAACTGCAGGCAGAAGTTGAATAAAATAAGAGCAAAGTACCATGGCGTCAAATCAATGACTAGGGGACACCAACAGAAATGATGGGGTAGTATTCATTTAAACAAATAACATGGAAATAAATGTAACTGCACACAGTCTGTTAAACGCTTTCACTACTGGATACTGTGACACAAAATCATGTTAGGCATATTCTTAAAGGGTAAATCTATCAATGGCTACTAACTGGATAGATACAAACCTACCCTAGTATTAGGCTAATCTGGTCTATATATAATGGTTACTACCAGGGCTGCTGACAGGGGGGACAGCCAGGACCTGCTGTCCCGGTGTGTTTAGGGGGCCTGGCTCCCTGCCTGCACATTAATTCCCTGCAGCAGGGGCCCTGAGATGCAGCAGGAGACACAGAGGGGAAATCCCTTCCTCTGCAGAGCCTCTGTAGGTGGGCGTGGCCTGGGTCAGGGGGACGGGACCGTGAGATGCAGCCGGAAGCAAAGGGGGGAAATCCCTGCCTCTGCAGAGCCTCTGTAGGTGGGCGTGGCCTGGGTCAGGGGGGCGGGACCGTGAGATGCAGCCGGAAGTACAGGGGGGAAATCCCTGCCTCTGCAGAGCCTCTGTAGGTGGGCGTGGCCTGGGTCAGGGGGGCGGGACCGTGAGATGCAGCCGGAAGTACAGGGGGGAAATCCCTGCCTCTGCAGAGCCTCTGTATGTGGGCGGAGTCTAGGTCAGGGGGTAGCACCACGAGGACAGCAGTGCGTGTGAAGCTGCAGCCTGAGAGACAATCTGGGAAAGGTGAGGGAGGGAAGGGTTCAATCTGGGGGAGAAAAACAGACATAGAAAGGAAGAGAGAAACACAAAGGGTAGGTAATAAAAATTGGCAATATATTTTTTTGCCAGAAGCGGTAAGAGTTTAGCGAGTCGCATGTGAGAGTAATTTACTACTTATTCTTGATTTGCATTCATTTTCCTGCCCATTTGTGACAATGTCGGTAAATGTAACACTCTTGCATTAGAGATGGGGAATCTGCCGAAAACAGTTTTTTGTATTTTTGCTGATGTTACCCCCAAAATCCGTTTTGCGGTGTAAAATCTGCAAACGGATTTGGCCGGTTTCAATCCACGTGGATTCATCCAAGTTCGCCATCGGATGCAACCCACAAACGGATTTGTAGAATCAACTCCGCGGATTCAGCGATCCGCTGGTGGATTCTTAACTAACTTTTTCCAATAATCTATTTTTGGTTTGGTTGTTGATAGAAATTTTAATTTTGTGAAACATACTTATTTTTATTCTATATTGTACATACCGTACATTTTTGTACATGTAACTCCAAACAGCTACATCTTGGAAGATTTAATGAGTGGCAATCAACATGCCAGTTAACTTACATTTGAACAATAATGCACATGCAACTAATAATATTTGTATTTGTGTGGATTGTACAGTATGTTGACTATTTAAGTGTTTATTTGCACACATAAAACAGTAATGTTCATCCTGTATCTGCTTTCTTTATATGACTATACTGTATATATGTTTACATTTGAAAGCATGTATATCACAGTGTACAGAAATACAGCATACATGTACAATTATCAAATTACATACAGAAGCAAACGTCAATTCAGAATTGTTGTCTAATATCGTTGACATTGAAACTGTCAGAATAGACTTTATAGCTTGGAGACAAAGGAGCTACAGTATGGCATCCTGAACTTTAACTGCGTTATGTTGATTGATTCAGCATTGAACTATCTCAGTTGCTTGAAAGCTCCCCTGTCATAGCATACTTTAGAGCTCTACTGCTCACACCTGGAAGAATGCCCATGAGTAGGATTAGCTACAGGTGAGCAGTAGAGCTTTAAAGTATGCAGTGACAGAGGAGCTATCCAGCAGCTAAGATAGTTACATGCTAGAGCTGCTTCCCTGAATAGCAAAGATTGTGGGTTATGATCCTGTTGGCACTGATTTTAGATCCCCCTTCATCACAAGGAGCCTTAGGTTTGTTAGGTTAGGTCTTATGGAAATATTTTAGGATGTGTGGGTGTGACTCATTTAAATATACTTTGCATATTTTATTAGCATATCTCCCAGGGATCTAAGGTGTGCTCCTTTTTGAGCACAGGTGTTTTATTTGGAGGGAGCTTTGAGGCTATAGATAGTGCTCGGGACTTTACTAAAATAGGTTTCTCTCCCCATCCCTCACTTCCTCTCGGCCCTATATTTCAATGTCTGTAGGGGAGCTAACCCAACTTTAGGTAAGAGGGGGCGCAACGTGAGTCAACGCAAAGCAGTGCTAAGTTACAGACGAGACCAGGACTATTCTAAAGCTTTCCTTAAACTAGCCCGGTTACATTCTGGGTACATGCTGGGTATGTTCTGGGCTTGTTTAAGGCCTTTCAGCATTGACTAATGACCTATAGGATTAACACAGCAGGGGTCCCTGGGGTCCCTGCCAGGGACCCCTGCTGTTAATCTGATGGGCCATTAATCAATGCAGAAATGCTGGGGTTAGTTTAAGGCATGTTTAAGGCATGTATTCAGAATGTACCTGGTGTACCTGGGTCTTTTTGGCGATTGCCACTGGTTTGTGTTAGAATAGTCGCAGTCTCTGCTGTAACATGGGTTAAGCCTATTCTAATGAGATATCTAACGGCCGTTCTTTTTGCATATAATTAGCTTAGTGCCTACCTGTTAAACTAATGGAAAATAATGCCCGTTACCTATTTAGTTAACGTCCCATTATTTTCCCTGGTTTAACAGAGCTTTGTGGATCTGCCTCTAAAAGTTTGGTAGATGCAGTGAATACATTCCCCTGTAGAATAGGTCAGATAAGTTAGTGCAAATAGATATGTGGATGTTCGTTTCTGTTCCTTAATTTTGCTGAGAATGTACTTCTGTCTTTTTACTCACGAAACCTCAATCAGAGGAATAAATTATAGGATTCAATGAACACAGGGGCCAAAGTGCATTACACAATGTGCCAGTACTATGCCACAGTGTGGGGGCACATCTGCCAGAGCAAATCTCTTTTCAAAAGACTCCAAGATTAAAAAAAACAAGTCAACATGGGCCAATGTTAAAATTAAAGGGACATACTTAGGAGGTTTGTATAAAAGGATATTGGTAATTACCACCAAGTACCATTCCACTTCTACCACTGGCCATATGAGACAGGTGAATCCTGAAAGGGTAACCATGTATGTATCAAAGCAAAAGTGGAGAAATTCTAGGGCAAAATACTGAGACCATACAGATGTAGCCAGACTGATGGTCTCCAGCACTGAGTTAAGCTTCGAGATTGTGACTTTAGCTGCCCCGGCACTGAAGGATTAACGCTGTGTTGGTTCTGATCCAGAAGCATGGATGCCCCCGCAGCAATGTTGCGGCAGGCACTACTTCCGGAGACACGCCACGGTATGATTTTCCAACCGCGGCTCTGGAGAGTCTGGCTACATCTGTAAGTAAGTAGAGGATCCAGGGCACTTCAGATTTGCAAAAAAAGAATTTATTCTCTTAGTGGCACACACAACGTTTTGAACTCCAATCAGTTCTTTATCAAGTGACTGGCTACATCTGTATACATCAAAGAAACAAATCCCATTTATTTCAATAGGACATCTTTCTTTGATGCAGATATATTGCCCCAGAATTGCACCACACTTGCCGTGACCCCTAAATATTCGTTCCGTAATTCTGGCTAGGACTGTTCTGCAGCCATACCATCATCAATTAGTCTGCACTTTAATTAAAAGCAACCATCTCAATCAGAAACACATTAATAATGGAAATCAATATACCATCATCATAATAATAATAATAATGAAATCGAGATTACAACACGTTACAAGGATTGTGCCTGAAGAGATATGCAGATGAAACAGCTTTACGCAATACACATTACAATTAGTTTTACATTTCAATTGGGATTTTAGTTAACTGTGTCAAAGTTTTATCAGTTAACTATGTTACATTTGACTTTGTTACGATTGGAGGGTTTTTATATCCCATTGGGGCTAATGTATGTGGTCATTTAACAGTATCCTGGCTGGAAAACCAGGGCAAAACTGCACCAAATGTATTAAACAACAAAAGGACATATTATTATATTATTTCATATTAAGGGAGAACTGGGGGCAATTCTGGGGCTGAACCATTGCTCCAGAAAGAAAAAAATCCTATTCATTTAAATATTTTTTTTATTTCTTTGGTACAGACAGCATGGTGCAGTGTTTTGTGCAAAAATGGCCCTGCTTTTGCAGTGATATATACAGTACTGTATATCCCATAACCCCATTTATTTAAATGGGAAAGATCTTGCATTGCATCTGGGAGACTTTGATAATCGGTCCCTATTGTATCAAGTACGGTACATGTATCAATGCCAAAGTAGAGCAACTCTGGGGCAAAAATCTGCACCATATATATAAAAAAAATCCAATTTAAAGCGATAGTTTTTCTTTGATATTCAACATACAATATAGGAGGCTGTATATAAAAACGTATATTTCAAAACAAATTGAAAGAGTGCATTGTGTTAAAAAGAAAAATTATTCACCTAAAATCATTGGCGGCATATGCTGGTTCTGTATGTCACTATTCATGTTCTTACCTTTGGCGCACGTTTTATTGGTAATTGTTTGGAGAGCGCTGTGTTAAAATATAGCCACATAAATACGTTGAAAGATGTAAGAAGACTCGCTGTTCCGGGTGCGGCGAACGAAAACGCAAATGTCTGCGGCGCCCGGGACAGTGTCTGACATGATTGAACTGGGTTCAGGCTTCTGAATGGGACTCCCTGCAGCGTTACTCCTCCGGTGCCGCGACTACAGTGGCCCCGGAGACATTTGGGCTTGATACATCTTTATATAGTACATGAATTAGAAAGCTATATTAATTTGTATTTGTTATTATGTGTTTATCTTCCAAGTAATCAAATGCACAGTTCTTCGACGTTGCTGACCGAAGAAGTGTTAACAGGGTGACTGTGTTCATATATATGCAGGCACTAAGAAATGTTTGCATTTGTTCCTTTATGCTACAAAAAAAACTTGATGGGCAATTTTGAATCATTTATTTATTATCACATATCATTTACTTTTGCACGCTACAGACAGTATCCGAACTCCGCCTCTATCTCCACCGCATAGTGTCATTTTTGTCTTTGGCGCACCGAGAGGCACTAACTTCTTATTTTTACGGTGTAGGTGCGTCTGTTTTACAAATGAAGCTGCTGTTCTATAAAGTGTGATAGCGCAGATCCGGCCCTTGTCGCAGGAAATGTCCCATTGAAGTCGTGGTTCTTTCCGCGTAATAGAAGCAACTCGGCGATATCGCATTTTATACCCGACTGTGCGTTCTGTTCCTTAGAATTACTTCAACTTTGCCCTGATACATAACCACCCAGGTCTCCGGTTATCTGCTGTAGCATTTGTATGGCAAAATAAACAGGCCAAAGCTTTTCACTCTGTGTCAGAAGACTGTCTCCTCTACCTGGAAGGCTGTGTGAAAGTGCTAGTCCCTGGACAAAAAGGTACATAGCAAGAAGGTACTTTGTCACAATATCATTTATATTTACAATACCTTAACTTACAAGTGAGTTTCTGTATGAAAAGTTGCACTTCATGGGCCAAACCGGCTGTAGAACAATGTAATTACATTTTACCAGCTAAAATATTTATGCTGCAACATGTCTTCAGATCACTAGCACCTTGAGACATGTACAGATGTAATAGGTGTTAATGCTCTCGCTGTCCTATTGCAGCGAGACACACACAACATTCCAGTGGGAGCATACACCATTGTGTCTGCATTAGCTGCGTGCCAGTGAGTTCAACAACACCTGCTGCATCTGTATATGAGTCTAGTATACTGATAGCAATGAGCCAAGTTGAGTAATAGCAAAACCATAACAACTAATATTCAAGGACTCCATTTCCACAGGTTCAGCACCACAAGATTGGCGTAATGCAGACGTGGCGCCTATATTTAAAACAGGAGCTAGATCGCAACCGGGGAATTACAGACCGGTAAGCTTGATATCAATAGTGGGGAAGCTACTTGATGGTTTAGTTCGGGATAATATTCAGGAATACCTGGATAACAAAATTATTAGTAATAGTCAGTATGGATTCATGAAGGGTAGGTCGTGCCAAACTAACCTTATTAGTTTCTTTGAGGAGGTAAGAAGGAAATTAGACCAGGGTAATGCAGGTGATGTGGTCTACTTAGATTTTGCAAAGGCTTTTGATACTTTGCCACACAATACAAAATAAAGGAAATTGGTCTCAGTAAAAATATCTCCACATGGATTGAAAACCGGTTAAAGGATAGACAACAGAGAGTCATCATAAATTTAACTTTTTTCAGGTTGGGTTAAAGTTGTAAGTAGAGTACCTCAGGGATCGGTACTGGGACCCCTGCTTTTTAACTTATTAATGACCTTGAGGTTGGCATCGAGAGTAAAGTCTCCATATTTGCTAATGACACTAAATTGTGTAATATACTAAAATCAAAGCAGAATGTAATTTCTCTCCAGTAGGATTGGATAGGTGGAAAATGTGAGCGAGTAAATGGCAAATGAAGGTTAAAACAGATAAATATAAGGTTATGCATTTGGGAACAAGAATAAACAGGTGACTTACAAATTAAATGGGGCAAAATAAGGTCAACCCTTGATTGAGAAGTGCTTGTAGACAGCAGGCTTAGTAATAGTGCCCAGTGTCAGGCAGTAGTTGCAAATGAAAATAAGATCGTATCTTGCCTTAAACAGGGTATATAGATGGAAGGGAAGTAAGCATAATTATGCCATTGTATAAAGCATTAGTAAGACCACACCTTGAAAATGGTGCATGAATCTTTATCGCCACTTCATAAGAAAGACATTATGGAACTAGAAAAACTGCAGAGAAGAGCTGTCAAGTTAATAAAGGAGATGGAAAATCTGATTTATGAGGATTAGATTTTGTTTACTTTAGAAAAGATGTGTCTAAGAAGGGATATGATAACTACAGTATATACAAATATATTCAGGTCAATACAGAGAGCTTTCAAAATAACTATTTATTCCATGGGTAGTACATACGACACAAGGTCATTCCTTAAGATTAGAGGAAAAGCGATTTCACCAGCACAAAGGAAAGGGTTCTTTACAGTAAGGGCAGTTACAATGTGGAATTCATTACCCATGGAGACTGTGGTGGCAGATACAATAGATATTTTCGAAAAAAGTTGAACTTTTTTTAGAAAGGAAAGGTATACAGGGATATACCAAATAAGTAAACATGGGAAGGATGTTGATCCAGGAAGTAATCTGATTGCCAATATTGGAGTCATAGTGAAGAAAAAGATCAAGCGCAAATAATATCACTAATAAACCAAATGACACAAATGATATACTGTCCTTAATGAGTGCAGCTCCCGACGTAGAATTCAAACCGGATTCAATCAGCAAACGAAGGAGAAACAGGTGCGCAAATCACATCAGGACATGAAAGGAAAGTGAAAACACAAAATAGTGCAATATTGTCAACCCCAGCAGATATTTTAAGTGTTGAAGGTTCTATAAAATTTGCACTCACGTGTTTAACGTGAAATGAAAGCGTTGTGGTTATTAGAAGTCACCAACTTATGTCTCCAGACAGGTACTCCAGATCCATATAGAGAGGGGGGGCGGGGGAATCCATATTCCAGAATTGGATCTGGAATTACTAATGAGCCCTTGTTGATGACATCCAGAGTGGAAGACAACTTTAACCAGCCCAGTACCTGCTGTGACGGCCGTGGAGCGGATGCTGTTGCTGCAAAACTTTTGCCTGACCATATGACCCAGGGTGGTCTGAATGTTTACAAGCAAAGGCACTTATGTAAGTGGAATACTTTGTGTTTTTAATATTAAAAACAGTACTATACTATTTTGCTCTCCTCTCTTTTTTATATGGATTTCCCCCCCCCTTCTCTATATGGATCTGGAGTACCTGTCTGGAGACATAAGTTGGTGACTTCTAATAACCACAACGCTTTCATTTCACGTTAAACACGTGAGTGCAAATTTTATAGCACCATCAACACTTAAAATATCTGCTGGGGTTGACAATATTGGAGTCAGGAAGGAATTTATACCCCTCCCCTATGAGACATCATTGATAATATTTCATTGGCGTTTTTGGTTGCCTTCCTATGGATCAAAATACTTTAAATACAAATATAGAATAAGTATCTGTCGTCTATATTTAACATAGGTTGAACTTGACAAACATATGTCTTTTTTTAACCTCATGTATTATGTGATATTGTGATATATAACATGACGTAGTAATACCATTAGTCAGCCTTAGAGGTAATTTATGTTTTAGGGACAGCTGGTGACATGCAGTTTAGGACACGAGCATCAAAATAGGCTTCCAATGTTTGCACCTCTCCCCTTTCACACCTCAATCTCTCCAAAAAAGTTGTACCCTTCTTTCCACTGAGAATTGAATTGCCTCTAATGTAACGGTGAGAGCACATTTTATGTAAATAATCTATTTTAAAACAACTTTAACCTGTAATAGATGTTAAAACGAAATGTACAAATCTGTCGTAAATTAATTGCAATTCCACTGAACTACATTTGTCATCAAAAAATGGAAAATACCTACAGATGTAGCATCCGTTATTCTTAACACGATCACGCCAAAAGCACCTAAATAAAAATTGCATGATTTGTTCACTGGTTTGTTAACAATGTGTTTGTATTTTGCAATTTCAGTTGTCGCAGTAAAACTTGGGCTGGTGAAATCAATGATAAAACGTGCAAATTAAGAATAGCGGACGCTACACCTAAACTTGTAATTGCTAATTTTTGTAGATGGTGTGAGATATAATAATTAATATTCACAAATTAATATTAGACGTAGGCCCTTATTCCCAAAGGTGTGATAAGCGCAGATGATGTGCTATCGCATGAAAAGCCCCATTGAGTGAATAGGGCATTTCCTACAATAGCATGTCACCTGTGCTTAAAGCACCTTGCAGAATAAGGGCCTTCGAGTTGAATGTCTAACCGATGAAAGTTTAAAATGACTTAGTGGTGGTTCAAATGCTTGACGCAATCTTTCCCATATCTGTGATCACTAACATTGTAGACACAAAGTATTTTGGGTATGGTCATGCATGAAAGATAGGTTGTTAACCCACGAAATGTGTCAGCTGCTCTCCATTAATTAATCAGGTTTGTTGTACAAGCTAAAAAAATCGACAGATTCATCAAGCTCATTAAAAGAGCAAGTCGTGCTCTTTTCGTTTAATCAGTTTTTTTCATAGGTTTGGAGCAGGGTCCAATGAGCTGAACACCATTAATTTCAGCTCCGAGGACCCGCTGCTTCCGGAGCTACCTCCAAAGGTGGTGCTGGTATCTCGGCAAAGCTTTAAGCTTCTGCATCACGTGGGCCAACAGGAAGCCAAACCTGATGATGTCATGGCTTCCTATTGGCCCGTCGGGTGCAGGAGTTTTGAAACTCCGCCACGACGTGATCCCTGCTAGCCAAGCAGAGAGGCTACCGACCCCCCTTATGGAGGTATCTCGGGAAGCAGGGGTTCCCCTGAGCAGAAAACAATGGGATTAAGCTCTGGAGACACCCTGCCTCAATCCTATGTTAACAAAAAAATATTTGCAAAAAACAAATCGCTCGCGTGGATTGACTCTTTAATCGGTCAACGCACTCAAAATAAAAAATAATAAAAGTCAGAATAGTCTGGTTTGCACTTGTAGATTATAGTTGGCACTGAGACAAGGCAAAAGCTGAACTGTGATTGACCATGTGAAATTAAAACCAATGGGCAGTGGTAGATAAGTATAAAACTACACTATCATAAATCTGGAAATCATCTAATGTATCAAAAGAAAAGCATTTAAGTAGAATACTGTATATGCGGTGTGCAAAGTCTTTAATATAGCATTATTTTAACGACATGTTATACAGTATAGAAGAGAAGGATCTGATGAATCTATTTCCATTGTAGGACATTTTGGAATCCTAAGTAAATCTATAATAAAAGCATCCATGGTCCTTACAAAGCAGAAAAAAACAAACGTGTTCATTTGCATCATTATCTATTGCACGTAAAAGAGTCTCTAACATTAAAAAAATAGAATATATGAAATGTATCCAGCTGGGCTGTTGTATCTGCAATGTAGTCTGGAACAATGCCAGCTACAGTATACAAACAAAAAATGGATCAGACAGCAGCACACGAAGCGGGGGGAAAATATCAATGAATAATAATCAGTGCACGGAGATCAATAAGGATCCCTCAGCATCCTATATCAGTGATACAATTACAGAAAATTAGATGGTCTCCAGCACATGTGGGAAAAAAACCAACAATGGTAGTTTAAATATATATAAATATCACTTTAATGAATATACGTACATAGAATGAGAGCAGAGGATAGTAACCCCCAAAATGGGACAAATGGCAAAATGAGAAAGCAATAATATGCAAAAAAAAAAAAAACAGCCACTTCTACACTACTTCCCTATGAAAAAAGTCAAAATACAGAACACTAAACAGGGGAGGGGGGAAAAGGAAAAAAATAAAGGGGGGGGGGGGAGAAGGGAAATACTAACAGACAAACAACAGCAAAAGTGGAAACACAGGAATAGAATGCTATCAAAAAGAAAACAGGGTACAGAGAATTCAAATATAAAGGGGGGCAACGTTTAGGGCATAATGGGCACCACTCCATATACAGTATTCTGGCAAAACATTGAAATTAAACGTCACAATAAGGATCTACAATAAAAATATAAACTGCTAGGCCCAGATCCACAAAGATCCGTTAACTCTAATAACGAACCGTTATCAAAAATATTAACGGCCTGTTATTTTCCTATTTCATCAAAGCTAATTATATGCAGAAACAAGGGTTGTTGCATACATCATAGGCTTAACGCCATGTTAAGGTGCAATTCCAATGGTATGGAGAAAAAAAGTGGGTCACTGCAGGTAACCAAGTTCCATCTACATGAATCATCTCCTAGCTTCACCAATCAATATTTATTTGATGTTATTTCGCCGCTTACTCTGAAGTACTGGTCCTTTTGAACTATTGTTCTATTTTTTTTTTAACGCCATGTTAAGTTAGCACTGCCTTACGTTAGCTTCAAATAACATGGCGTTACTCCCGTTCACCCGCGGCCTCTGGTATCAATCATGTGGGGCTACAGGAGGTGGATATTAGTGTTGTTGTGTTTTGAATGTTTATTGTGGGTAGCAGCTGTTTTAATATAAAATGTAATACTAGTGTAGATGAGCAAGGGGTCTCTGGAGCAAAACCGCGTTAATTTGTGGTCCGTGGACCCCCAGCTTTCTGAGAAAACGGCCCCGTCATGGGGTGCTGTTATCTCCTATGCATTTAAATGTTCCGCGTCACGTGATCGTTTGAATAAAATGCATAGGAGATACCGGCACCCCATAATGGGGCCGGTATCTCGGGAAACAGGGGGTCCCCGAATCTCAAATCAACGCGGTTCTGCTCCAGAAACCCCCTGCTCATCTACACTAGTATTACATTTTTTATTAAAAAAACATTAATTTCGGGCGAGATATGCGCAGGGAGAGGCGGCTCTCTCTGAGCAGCTCTCTGCAGCTGAAAGAAATCGCCGGGTAAGGCCTTTTCAGAGAGGCGATCTTCACGTCGCCGGCTACTCGCCTGTTTTGGCAACGCTCAAAAAACAGGCAAATTAAATGGGCCGGCGATTTTTTAAATGAACGCTTATAGCATAGGCCCCTTAGTGTTCCAACAATAAGCCAGAACATTGTGTTCAGAGACATGTTTGGTGGTCAGATGGTAGAGGAACTTTTAATGTATTCTTTATTGTAAATCATAATATGATAGAATAAAAAAAGAGCAGTGGACTGATGAGTTATGGTATAGAACAATAAGGAAGTAATTAACAGCTCCTGCTAAGTGGGACCCATAACTCATTCACCTTCGGTATTCCCATTATAACGCAAGTGACATCACTGATTTACTTGCATGACCGCTTCCAAGTGTAGGGGACATTAGGTGCCATGTAAGAAGAGAGCAGTAGGGAGATTATTTATGGGTTTCAATTATGTTGCACAGGAATTGCTAACTATGGTTCAGTGATCTGCACTTTTATGCTGTTTAGTACCATAACTTAGCTCCTATTCACCTTTAAATCCAAATCCATATACACACAGATATATTATAAATGCTCCTTTCTTACAACAAAGAATAAATGAACAGAGTTTTAAGGGAGCTAAGCAGACATTTGTCTAGACCAGTGGTCTCAAATTTAGTCCCCAAGGGCCGCCAACAGGCCAGGTTTTATGGATATCCATGCTTCTGCACAGGTGGCTCAGTCAAAGAGTAAGCCACTGATTGAGCCCCCAGTGCTGAAACGGGGATATCTATAAAACCGGGCCTGTTGGTGGCCCTTGAGGACTGAGTTTGAGACCCCTGGATGAGACTCCATCCTGTCTAGGTTATTTGTTACATTTGCTGGAGATTGCTAGATGATGTTGTACCAACACAAACGTGGCAGATGGACGGAACGCAGAACTATACAACTCGAGTCTGTGCGTTGAGTAACTCCAGCAAGACATGACAACCTGCAAGGAACTGAAATCAGTGAGAGTTGAGGATTCCAGGCCAACAAATGGCGTTTCAATGGAAAAGCACTGATTTTTGTCAGTGAGACTCCGTTGGCGTCTATGGGGCAGGAAGGTTCAGTGAGACTCACAGAAAATCAGTCGGATGGTAGAGCAATTTCCAATGTATTCTTTACGGCAAACCATAATGTGATATTATAATAAAAAACAAAGAAGTGGACTGACGCGTTATGGTATGGAATGATAAGCCCATAACAGTTCCTGCTTACTACATGTGGGAACCAGAACCCATCCACCTTTGAGTAACTGAAGTTCAGCGAGAGTCACAAACAATCAGTTGACGTCTGCGCTCTACCTACTAATATGACCACTCCCAGATCTCACTCTAAAGCACATAGGGTTTCCATGTGGCTTCTCCAAAATTACTGGACATAATGGTGAAAGGTGTAACCCGCTGGAGACACACACACACCCCTCTCCCTCCGCTCCATGATGTTTCCTTCTCTCCTTGGCCCCACCCTCAGGCTCCTGACACCTCCTTCTGATTAGCTAAATTACCCAGCAGCACCCAATCAGAATGGAGGAAGCTGCCCAGCCCCCTACCAGCAGCCCTGCTCTCTCCCTGTGGAGGAAATCCCACGGTCCCCAAGCCGGTCAGGTCACTATATTCAGAGAGGCAATACAGGACACATAAATATCCAGTATTACCTCTAAGTGTTTACAGGACAGAATGTTCAAATACAGGACAGTCCGGTTGCATACTGGACACCTGGTAACCCTAAACACATGGGGCATATAAAAAAATAATAGATTGATACATTACATGTGTAAATGTTCAAAATGCTTCACATGCTGCATATATAGCCCACTTATTTAACTCCATTACCAGAGTGGCCTAAAAATCAGTGCTCTGCAATTAATATTAATATCAACATTGGTCTGCTAAGGGACTGCATTTATAGCAATGAGGAAATGTTGATGTAAGTATTACTAAGTGTCTTCTCTGAAGCTTTAAAAAAAAAAATTCTCTTTATACTGTACATGCATATACATCAGATTCAAAATGGTCTTATACAAATTGTTCAATGCAATATAAAGCAATAGTTAATTGTTATTTTGTAAATACTCTTCTTCTCCTGTGTGATTGTCCGCGCGGTTATTCGTGCACATGGTTTCTAGTGATGCTTTTAAAAAAAAAAATGAGCTGTGTTGCTGTATTTGATTCTCAGCGAGGACCATTTAACCCATTGGGTGTCAGAAAGAGGCCAACAATGTAGTGGGTTAACTGAACAGGTACTAAAGGGTTTAACTGCAAAGTAAAAGGCGGAAACCCTCGGGGAAAAAAAAGGAAAATGAAAACAATGGGAATTTGTTGCTGTTTTTTGGCGTCCGAGTTATAGCTGAGAGACCCGGCGTTGCCCGGGAGGTAAATGCGTAATAGGTAGTATTATTTATAAATTGTGGAACAATAGGTGACTGTTTGTTGTAAAGGTTGGATAATAATATTGAAAAGAAAGATGGAAGAAAATGTAATACGATGTTGTATAAAAATGGTTTATTGTAACCACACCACAGTACAATGTATATTTTGGTGCTATAAGTGATGTAAAAATGTGAGGCGTGTGTCCTGCTAGGGTGTGAGGAGGCGGCGGGTGGCGCGTGGGTTGTGAGTGCTGTCTGCGAGTGGGTGTCCTGCTAGGGTGTGAGGCGGCGGGTGGTGAGTGGGTTGTGAGTGCTGTCTGTGAGTGTGGGTCCTGCTAGGGTGTGAGGCGGCGGGTGGCGCGTGGGTTGTGAGTGCTGTCTGTGAGTGGGGGTGTGTCCTGCTAGGGTGTGAGGCGGCGGGTGGTGCGTGGGTTGTGAGTGCTGTCTGTGAGTGTGGGTCCTGCTAGGGTGTGAGGCGGCGGGTGGCACGTGGGTTGTGAGTGCTGTCTGTGAGTGGGGTCCTGCTAGGGTGTGAGGCGGCGGGTGGCGCGTGGGTTGTGAGTGCTGTTTGTGAGTGGGGGTCCTGCTAGGGTGTGAGGCGGTGGGTCAGTGATGTCGGTGCGTAGGGGCGGGAGGGCAGCAGGTGTGTGTGGTGGCAGGTATGTGTCGAGTGTAGCGGGTATCTGTTGAGTGCGTGCAGCGGCTGTGAGGCGGTGGGTGAAAGGCAGAGGCGGCCGGAGTAAGGGCGGGTGAAAGGCAGAGGCGGGGGTGGGGAGGCGGTAAGGCGGGCAGGAAGGCGAAGGGCGGCGGGAAGGGGAGGAGGGGGTGGTGGAGGGGGGCAAGGGGTGGAGGAGGGGGGCAAGGGGTGGAGGAGGGGGGCAAGGGGTGGAGGAGAGGGGAAGGGTTAGAGGAGGGGGGGAAGGGTTAGAGGAAGGGGTGGAAGTGTGGGAGGGGGTGGGAGGGGAAAGGGGTGGAGGGGAAAAAGGGATGGAGGGGAGGGGGGGGGGTAGGGGAGCGGAGGGGGGGAAAGGGGAGCGGAGGGGGGGGGAAGGGGAGCGGAGGGGGGGGAAGGGGAGCGGAGGGGGGGGAAGGGGAGCGGAGGGGGGGGAAGGGGAGCGGGGGGGGGGAAAGGGGAGAAGTGGTGGGAAGGGGGAGAAGGGGGGAGGTGGTGGGAAGGGGGAGAAGGGGGGAGGTGGTGGGAAGGGGGAGAAGGGGGGAGGTGGTGGGAAGGGGGGAGGTGGTGGGAAGGGGGAGAAGGGGGGATGTGGTGGAAGGGGGAGGAGGGGGTAGGTGGTGGGGGGGTGGAAGGGGGAGGAGGGGGGATGTGCTGGGAAGGGGGAGGTGGTGGGAAGGGGGAGGAGGGGGGAGGTGGTGAGAAGGGGGAGGAGGGGGGAGTTGGTGGGAAGGGGGGGAGGGGGGGAGGTGGTGGGAAGGGGGGGAGGTGGTGGGAAGGGGGGGAGTTGGTGGGAAGGGGGAGGAGGGGTGAGGTGGTGGGAAGGGGGGAGGAGGGGTGAGGTGGTGGGAAGGGGGAGGAGGGGGGAGGTGGTGGGAAGGGGGAGGAGGGGTGAGGTGGTGGGAAGGTGAAGGGGGGGGGTGGAGGGAGGTGAAGGGGGGGGTGGAGGGGAGGGTGAATTGGGAGGTGAAGAGGGGGGGGTGGAGGGGAGGTGAAGGGGGGGTGGAGGGGAGGTGAAGGGTGGGTGGAGGGGGGGTGGAAGGGAGGTGAAGGGGGGGTGGAGGGAGGTGAAGGGGGGGTAGAGGGGAGGTGAAGGGGGGTGGAAGGGAGGTGAAGGGGGGGGTGGAAGGGAGGTGAAGGGGGGGTGAAGGGGGGTGGAAGGGAGGAGAAGTGGAGTGAGGGGAGGTGAAAGGGGGTGAGGGGAGGTGAACAGGGGTGAGGGGAGGTGAAGGCCGCTCACTCACCCGTCCGGCAGGTCCCACGTGGATCTGAGGCGGGAGGCAGCGTGTTGTGGCCGCTCCCCCGCTGTGTCCCGGGCGCTCGCTCGCTCCCCCGCTGACTGTAGCGGCGCCAGGAGGGGGGGTATCGGGGAGACACTGACACTTGGAGGGGAGGTGAAGGGGGGTATGGAGGGAGGGTGGAGGGGAGGTGAAGGGGGGTGGAAGGGAGGTGAAGGCCGCTCACTCACCCATCCGGCAGGTCCCACGTGGATCTGAGGCGGGAGGCAGCGTGTTGTGGCCGCTCCCCCGCTGTGTCCCGGGCGGGTGCCGCCATCTTGGGTACTCGGCGCCGCGAGGCAACCTGCCTGGCCACTGGCTGTTCCCCCGCCGGGGAAGGGGTGAGTTGTAGCGCCGGGGAGGGGGGGGCATGTATATGTGTGGGGGGGGAGAGGTGGGAGATATAGAAGGGGGGTCTCGCACGGCCGCTAACACTGGTTGGGGGGGGGGGGCGCTGAAGGGGTAATAATAGTGTGTGTGTACCCCGCTGACTGTAGCGGCGCCGGGGGAGGGGGGGGGGGGGGCGGAAGCGCGGGAGACACGGGGAGAGGAGGAGGTGCGCGCGGGTGCTGCTAACACTGTGAGCCCCGCTAATGTAGGTAACACCCCCCTGTGTGTGTGTGTGTGTGTGTGTCCCTGTGTGTCCTTTGGCCCGTCACTCGCACGGGCGGGCCAAGGGACCAATGAGATTGCCGCTAGGGACGCAGACATACAGTGCTTTCAGAAATATATAGTAGAGATATATATATATATATATATACAGTGGTTGACAAATCACCAAAAAATCTACTCGCCACACAAAAAAATCTACTCGCCACCTAGTACCAAACGTATGCTGCTTGGGCCAATAGGAGCTCGCCACGATGTTAAATCCACTCGCCAGGGGCGAGCAAATGTATAGGTTTGTCGAACACTGTATATATATATATATATATATATATATATATATATATATATATATATATATATTTATTTATTTATTTTCCTCTCTCTCTCATAATTTCCCAGAATCCCTTGCTGCAGTCAAACCACTGTATGCTAGGTGATAATGGTGAGAGGCAGGGTTGCAGACCTGTCTAAGATATGTGAATATGCTCACAAGTGATCTTTTTATTTGAGATAAGATAAGAGATAGAGATAGATACAAGGCTCGACAAATGCACTCGCCCACACACCAGGGGTGAATGCATTTTGGCCACAGGCGATCCGTCATGTCTGCCTGTAAAAAAATATTTGTACATGTAATAAATGAAAACTCTTGGTCCCAAAGGTTTTTTTTTACAGTTTTTGAAAGACATTAAGCCTATTTCCCTGCAATGTGGAACTCTTGCGCGCCTAAAGTTAAAAAAACCTAACCCCCTGATTGGCCGAGGCCTCCTTCCTCCTCCTTCCGACTCTGGTGCGACGCCTGCAGGAGCTGAATGCGCATCTGCGGTGTCTTCTTCCTCTAGGACCCGTGCTCTCACTGTCTCACCTGTCCCACCACACTGAGCAACTGTCCCCTGGAAGACGGAACGAGGGGATGTAAGTGGCGGTTCTTCATACTTTACTCACATAGCAGGCGAGGGCGCTAGAGCAGCGGGTGCTGGCACATGTGGTGCCTCTCTTGGCTGTGACTCTCTTGGCTGTGTGTGTGTGTGTAAGTGGGAGAGAGAGTGTGCGTGTGTGTGAGTGGGAGAGTGTGTGTGTATGTGGGTGGGAGAGTGTGTGAGTGGGGTGTGTGTAAATGGGAGAGTGTGTGTGTAAGTGGGAGAGTGTGTGTAAGTGGGAGTGAGTGTAAGTGGGAGAGTGTGTGTGTCAATGGTGGGGAGAGAGGATGGCGGGGAGAGAGAGGATGGCGGGAGGATGCAGGGGAGAGGGAGGATGGCGGGGGAGAGGGAGGAAGGTGGGGGGGAGGGAGGCGGGGAGAGGGAGGAAGGCGGGGAGAGAGAGGATGGCAGGGAGAGTGGGAGAGGATGGTGGGGAGAGAGGATGGCAGGAGAATGGAGTGGGGAGGAGGAGAGGGAGGATGGAGGGGAGAGGGAGGATGGAATGGAGAGGGAGGATGGAGGGGAGAGGGAGGATAGAGAGGATGGGGGGGGGGGAGGAGAGATGAGAGAGGAGATGCTATGTAATTGTATTATTTTGATGTAAGTAGCTTCTGCCACTACAGATGTGGCAGATTGTTTTGGGAAAATAAAATGGGAGAAGAATGGTTCAGAGAGACGCAGAATTATTCTTATTAGGAATTTATTCCATTTTTTAAATTGGGGGTGTGGCCAGGGGCGGGGCCAGGTGGCGAGTAGCTTTTTGGGTAATTTGCCTATATATATTCTGGGAAATGCAAATGAGCACTCAGCTCAAATCCATGTCACCTTTTACTTCAAATCCATTTTAACATGGACCTCTATAAGCATAGCTTTTCAGCACAGCCTGGGTTAAACAAGTGCATAGCCACTAAATCTTCCAACAGACAGCTGTTTTGACCTTTTGGATCTCATCAGTGTGAGGTTGGTTATACTGGCTTTGCAATATTTATACACACAGTGCTGCAGTGCAAATGAAAGAAACTTTAAGTAACAAATAAAATATCTTGTTAGGAAGCCAGAAAGCATGTTTTATATGGCACCACCAGGGCCGCTTTACACATTAGGCCGACTAAGCACAGTGCCTGGGGCCTACGAACCTTTTAGGGCCTACAATATTTCACTTGATAAAATACCTAAACAAAAAAAAAATCACAAAATAAGAGAAAACAGCTAATTTTAATTTAAAATGCCTTCGGAGTATCGATACCTTTAAATATCGAAACAAAAGTATCGATGCCAAATATCGCTAGTATCGAAAGAAACAAGCAAACAATTAAATTAGCATAAAAATGAGTAAAAATATCGGACACACAGGCCTCTAGAAATAAAAGTGCCTAGGGCCTACGAAGGTCTTAAAACGGCCCTGGCGCCACCTATTGTAATTGGATATTAACTGTTATGCCATCACCTACTGTAGGTAGGATAAGTCATTTACATGCTACTGTTTTGCCCTGAATTTGTAGCATTAGTTTTACATCCAGCACCAGTGCCTAATCCCACTATGGTTTTTAAATAGCTTGTGGCTCACTTACTATTTCTGCACTCACTTGCCCTTTCGTCCTCTCAGATTGGTTGTCTACCTGCACAGTAATTACTCCAATTTAATGACTGGGAAATTGATAAGGTGATGGACGGACGAACTGCTGACTGGTCACCCATAATAAATCCAAATGCTTGTCAGGAACCAGATGTAATAAATGTCACCTAATGTCTTGTGATGTGCATGGAATACAATGTGTGCCCACAAGATGTTGATTAATGATGTTGGTGGCTTTGCCCTGCTTGACCTCAAATTATATTTCTTTTTTTAAAATTATTTTTCAGGAGAGATTTTGATATTTTCCTACTGTTTTGTACCGGTATTTATAGCATTTTATGAACACTAGTTGATTCGTCAAAATATTCAATAAAGTGTTGACTGCTCTAGTATAACAGTGTGGTTATATGAATGCTGTCTGTTCTTAAGCTTTTTTAGTGCTGGAGGTCCGGCAGAAGCAGAGTAACACTAGATATAGAGATATATAGAGAGAGAGATATACCAGTCGAGAAAGAGAGAGAGAGAGATATACCAGTCGAGAAAGAGAGAGAGAGAGATATACCAGTCGAGAAAGAGAGAGAGAGAGAGATATACCAGTCGAGAAAGAGAGAGAGAGAGAGATATAACAGTCGAGAAAGAGAGAGAGAGAGAGATATAACAGTCGAGAGAGAGATATCGAGAGATAACGAGAGAGAGATATCGAGAGATATCGAGAGAGAGATATCGAGAGATATCGAGAGAGATCGAGAGAGATCGAGATAGAGAGAGATACCAGTCGAGAGAGAGATTGTGAATAGGAGGCGGAGGAGGAGACGGGTGTCCCAGGATAGCGAGGAAGAAGAGGGTTTTTATACGGGGGATGAGGGAGGCCAAGAGCAGGGTCCAAATATGTTTGGAGGGGGGTATGTAGGGGTCACACACTTGATGGTAGAGATGTAGGGCTTACACAGGTGATTGGGAGATATAGGCGGCATATGGGCGATGGGGGAGAGGTGTGAGGGATGATGAAGAGGTGCAGTGGCCAATGGGGAGAAGACGTGTAGGGGGCGATGGGGAAAAGAGGTGTAGGGGGCACATGGGTAGGAGTGGTGTAGGGGTCACATGGGTGATGAATGTTTAATTGATAACCTTTAAGATCTGCTATATCGGCATATATGTTAAGCCGGGTACAGCTAGTTATATAATAAGATCAATTGTTAGTCCAAATAAGAAAAGTATCACATAATATTGAAGCACTCATTTATT